>NC_070636.1:17797790-18023662 GCF_947347685.1 Pleuronectes platessa | reverse complement strand
TATCTATTCGAGAGTCTGATTTTACACAGTCAAATCCACATTCTTACAAACAACAAGATGACCTATGTCTGGTCTCTACATTGCTTCTGAGTGTTTATTAGAGAAACAGTGGTGTGAAATATCATATCTTCAAGAGCTAGCTTTTGTTTTAGCTCCTTATAGGATATAAATATGAATATGAATTTAAACAATATAAATCCCTTCAGTCGGTTTTGCTTGACAGTCAGCTGGGATATAAAGTACATTTGAAGTAAATGTGCTACAACCTTTTAGATTTTTTTTTTTGTTGAGTTTTTGTGAATTGAAACCCGAAATTAAGCCAAAGCAATTGAACAATACTAGACTTCACCAGTAGATGGCACTGTGGTTTCTCTCTCCAGTCTGATCCAAATACACTCTCTCTCCGTCTTGTTCTCTCTCTCACTGACCACAAATCCAATTAGTGGTCAGTCTGGGGGGGATTTCACTGTGAATCCTCCACCAGGCTGACATCAGAGATCTCTGAGACACCCTCTCTCTCTCACACACACACGCATCCAGATAGACGTGAACAGAGAAACATATTCAATCCAACACACTGCGATACATAAAGCGTCAGCACACACACACACACACACACACACACACACACACACACACACACACACCACCACCCCCCCCACCCTACCTTCATCAGCAGCAGACAGTTGGCCATGGAGTACATGACCCGGCTGAGGCGAGACTGCCACAGTTTAAGTGATGCTACAAACAGGTAGAGAAAAAAGAAGAGAAGACAGAAACAGGGTGACTCTTCCTATTTTTCACTTGTTTTGGGTGTCCCTGTAGTGTGTCCCCCTTTTCTCCCCCTCTCTGAAAGCCATCCCTGTTATCCCTCCATCCCCCCAGTGCTCCTCCCGTCCCCCCATCCCCTCCACAGCAGGGTTTATTTTAAGGCGAGGTGGTGAGGAAGACACTGCGGCACACTCTCACACGCTTTCCTCTTTTCCCCTCAGACAGTGTGTGGAAGGGCTTGTGTGCAGGCCTATTAGCATTCATCGCCGCAGTCATGTGTGTGTGCGTTTGTGTGTTTGGGGAGAGGAGCTAATCACTCAGTAGGGGGTCTGATGTGTGAAGGGAAGGCCTGCGCTTTATTGACTTGACTGTCGACTGTCTGCATGGGCAGGGAGAGGAGAGACAGGAGGGCACAGCTATTACTCTACTGTTAGAGAGGGGGGAGAAGTCGACAGAACCGGCACATCATCGCTCTGCCAATTCTCACAGTTACAATCGAGCAAGAATCTTTGTACATTTAGGTCAACCTTGCCAAGTGTCTTGTTGTTGTTGTTCACTGATGTGAGTTAGCTAATTAAGTAGCTTTTAGTCACTTACAAAAAAGTCAAATCAGTGGTCATGGGCCAACAAAGAGAGAGAGAACAAAAAAGAGGTGAGGAGAGGTGAGGTGATATGAGGAGAGGAAGAGGAGAAGAAGATGTGAGGGAGAGGAAGAAGAAAAGAAGAAGAGAGGAAAAAGAGAAGAGGTGAAGAGGAGAGAAAGAGGTGAGGTGAAGTGAGGTGAAATGAGGTGAGGGAGAGGGAGAAAAAGAGGAAGAGCAATAGAGAGGGAGGGGGAGAGAGAGAGACAGAGAGAGAGGAGAGGGGTGGAAGGACGTGAGGAGAGGAAGAGGTGAGGTGAGGGGGAGGGAAAGAGAGAGCGAGAGAGAAAGAGAGGGAGAGAAAGAGGGGGAAGAAAGGAGAGAAGAGAAGAGAAGAGAAGGAAAAGGAGAAGGAGAAGGAGGAGAAGGAGAAGGAGAGTTCTTTTAACATGGGGTTATGTGGAGGAGTGTCGACCCAAACTTAGTGAATTTTAGATGAAGGTGCCTATTTCCCCCAGCACACTTGTGCAGATGTGAGTGGATTGGATAGAATTGATCTGTATTGATCTGCTCGGCGTGAAGGGCTGGAGAGACCGTTTGATATGCAGCCTGAGTAGCGGAGCAGTGAGGTGCTAAACACTTTTAGAGCACCGCATTGGTGTGTGTTCGTGTGGTTGAGAGTGTGTGTGTGCGCGTGTGTGTGTGTATGTGTGGCCAAGGTATGCTGCAGTCCTGGCACCAGGTGTGGCCTCTGCCTCAGTGTGCGTGTGTCTGTATTACCCACTGGGGCCCATGACCTCACTCTCTTCCCACAGTGTGATGCAGTCTGGGAATGAGTCCAGATCTGTTGCCAAATGTCCATATGAGTGAGTGTGTGTGTGTGTTTTGTGTGTGTGTGTGTACTCTTACCTTGCCTGTTCTCCGGCGTTAAGGTGATCATGGTTCCATCCTCAGCCAAGCCTTTCTCCAAGTTCTCTACAATCTGTTAATTGAGAAATTCAAACTTCAGAGAGAGGTGTTGCTTTACAGTGATTCCTGAAGGCTTTTTACGTGTGTACTAGAATATGCATATTCAATAACGCTAAAATCCAACCATATTTGGCTGTTTATACAGGTGGGTTTAAGGATTAGGATGGCTAATGTGCGTTTCTGTGGGTGTGTAGTTTTATTGTGCGGGCGCTACAGAGCATGCATATCTTTATGTTCATCCAGAGGCTGTGTTGGTGTATGTGTGGATACTAACGGCAAGGCAGACGGTTTTGAGAGTGTGCAGGCGGTCCAGAGCCTCCTGGGGCTTGGCCAGGTACTGGGGAAGCTCAGCGTGCAACAGCCGCATGGAGAACGGCAGCATGGAGCCTGCACGGGGAGGAAGGGAGGGAGAAGAAGAGGAAAACAGGAGACAGAGGGAGGGAAATGTGTGAGGGAAAAAGGGGAAAATAAGAAACAGGGTGGGATGAGGACATAGCAGGAGGAAGAGAGAGGGAAAAGAGAGGCAAGGCGAGGGAGAGAGCCAGAAAGACACAGAGCACAAGATGAGAATATAAACCCATCCACCCACACACAGACTGCACACAGCCCTGGAGGCAGGAACCTACAGATGGCATTGAGCTACGTATGGCTGCTTATTAAACCCTCTCATCTCTCTCTCTCTGGGTGTGCTGCACAGCTCCATCACTCATCTCTCTGCCTCATCCCTCTGTCTCTAGCTGCCTCTACATCATTCACACTGCCTCACTCACACGCACGCACATGCACGCGCACGCACAAGCCCTAACTTGAGGAAGAGCCTATATTCAGGTGAGTCCCCAGGCTTTGATCAGGGTCTCTTTGATACTGTCTGATCCAGTCTATGTATCTCTATTTCTATCTCTGCTGTCTATCTGCTTGTGCTTTCTATCTTCCCCATCATCAGAATACACACTCCTTCTCCCCATTAACCTGTTGTCTGTATGACTGCCCTCTGTTGCATTGTTATATCTTCATACTGATGGGACAGCACTCTTCCGTATTAGCAAGTCTCATCAGATACATTTTCTATTGTTAAAATATCTTTTAGAATTTAATGTTTGTAACAAAGAAGGAAAGCAACCCATGAAAACACAACCTTGTACACAAATTAACAAAGTACCTTGTGAGTTTTAAACTAGTAGTGGGGTTTACTTAGCATTGGTGTGATGGTGTATATTTCATTTATAGCTCATCTCTTTTAAGACTGCACATTTATGCACTGAAGCATACAGGTGATTAGATTCACCAGCACTGCAGGGCCTGGTCACATCAGCATTATTGGGACATTTTTGAGGAACATAGATTTAATTGTTGGATTTACTTTGACAAACTTTGACACACTAATAAGTGTTAAACAAACAGATCATGACTATAAGTATAGGTTGGAGAAAGCTGTTGTTAGCATATTTTATTTAATAATTATTATTTTAAAATATTTTAAAATTTAATGTAGCTTTCATCTATAGGCCTTGTACTCATATATTTAATTTATATATTAAATATAGACTGAAGGATCTCTGGGACTGTCCACTGAGCTGTTCTTTTCAAAAATGGACTCTTTCAAAGACTTAACTGACCAAAACCTGGGAAACCGACCTCCCCAAAGAGAAGCTGTTGCAGCCATTGCATTAAAAAGTTAGAGTGATATACTGTGTGTATTGAGAAGTATAGAAGTTCTATGCTCCTCCAGGGATGTTATAAAAACTGAAATGGCCCTTGATGGGAAAAAGGTTCCACACCTGATTTAGACCACAACATGAGTGGATAAAAATGATACAAAATGTACTGAACAAATAAACCAATAAATACAAGTAATACATATTCAAAATTAAAAAACAATAATTCAAATTTTGATTGGATGGTGGGTTATTATACATTTCTTGACTGAATTGGATTAATATAGGTGGACTTTGGACATATGGACTGCGAAGGGTCACTAAGCCTTCAGTCCCACTTATTTTAGATCCAGCAACAGTTGGTGGCAGATCCAGATACGCAGGGATGAAGAGGACTGCTAGCGTACAGCAGGAAATGTCGGTGTAACAATGCAGGTTCACTGTGTAAATGATTTGTAGACACTGAAACGCTTTCTGCACATTTGTTGCATCCTTCGTCCGCTGCATTCATAGATCAAGTGTCACAGCGGCTTGAATAGACTATCCCAATTCGAAGGCTCCTCCAAATGAGACAAACAAATGTGTCCTTCTACTCCTGAGCAATGGAGGCTCCACTGGGTGAATCCTTCCCGGCACAAGATATCCCATGATTCATCGTGATTCAGTGACACTGTTTTTCAAAAAGGTAATGGTTGCAAAAAGTGAGACGAAAATGTCAGGAGAATGTACTCAACCGCACAGCTAACGTTTAACATGAAAATTCCTGTTTTTCTACATTTATAATCAATTGAAGAACATTTTAGTCCACAGCTTTTTGCTAGGTGACGGCTGTAATGGCGGGACAAGCTGGGGACACAATAGGAAGACCTGATCGTCTCATTTCAGTAAACCCACCACCAGTATGGGTCCTCTGGAGGATGCAGCCACTGAATTGAGACACAGCTATAGATGACTTTGGTGAGAACCATTGACTATAAAACTAAACAGGGGACCTTTAGAATCAAATTGAGACATTTAAATATTCTTACACGATTCATTCCTATTAATGAGTTTCCCTGGTCTTTTTGTTTGACATTAAATCACTTGACTCTGATTTATTAGAGTGCAAAAGGTGCAATATTATTTAAACTAGCTGATGAATAAAGACACGGACCCTTTCTCAAAGAAGCTGGGAAGGTTAATTTTTGACTGTTAGCACATTTTATGTCACCTACAAGAAAACCCATGCGTGACTTTTTCATTGATCTACATATGAAAGGAGTCTGACCTTAAAATAAAAATAGAGCTAAAAACAGCATGAATGAATAATACTTCATAGACATGTGTTAAATGTGTCTTCTTATCCAAATCAGAGTCAACTTTTAATTTTGAATACAAATTAATAACCCAAAACGTAGATTTTTTCACAAATGATCGGTTGATCTTGATAACAGAGAGAGTGGTACACAAGCACATGCCTCTTATGGGAATCAAGACTAGGGCCAGAGAAATGTTGCAACTTCTAACACCAGGATACACAACTCGTGCCAGTTTGTCTGCGAGCACCTAGCAGGGCACAAAGCATTTAATATTGAGCAATGGATTGTCAATTGGTGCTCTCTTTAGAAGGCTGTGCAGTGTGGTGTAGTAGAGTGTGTGTGTGTGTGTGTGTTCAAGTGTGTGTGCTCAGTTGAGTTTCTGCCTCTGCCTTCACTGTAGTAGCCCAAGGGGCGAAGCAGATCCAAAGTAATGGGAATACATTAGAGAGCAATTCATGCAGTCTAAAAAGAGGAAAAACAAAACCAAGGAACTGCTGGAGACAAGTGGAGTTGTTGGAGCTTCTTGACGATACAGTCTTATATCAAGCTCCTGGCAGAAACTTTCCTTTGAATATTTAATAGCAAAGCGGTGGTATGCTTGTGTGTCTTTAAAAAAAATGTGGGTAAGATGCAAAATCCTTTTGGAAACCAGGCTAATAACACAATCCAAATTCACAGATGAAGAGCTTCAGAGCAGCTTTTCAGTACCATCATGAACAGCACAATTCAACCTTCAGTCGGGTCTCCATGAGAATTCACAGAGCAGATTTTGGAGAGTGCAACATGAAAAGAGATATGAAACAATGTGTGATTTTTACAAAGCAAGTCTCTATATAAGAGCTTCTGTGATCAATATGAAAAGTGCTCTTCCTACATAAAGGTCAATAATAGTAAGCAAAAAGGTGATGATGGTTTTGTTTTGTGCAAGTGGAGTATGTGTGTGTGTGTGTTGGTTTGTGTTTGCGTGCACATACCTCTCCTCCCAGGGTAAACAGTGGGATAGTACTCGTAGTAGAGGTCTGGATGATCAAGGTTGCCAAAGGGTTCAAACTCCAGCTCAGCATTTTGGAAGAGGTTCAGCTTGATGAGAAGAGCCAGCCGCACAAACCAGAGCTGCAATACACACGAAACACAACTCTCTTTATTGGTCAAATGTAGAAAACATAACTCATGTGTAACGAGTACAATAAGAAAAGATTAAAAAAACAGATCCTTTAATCCTGAGTGGTCACAGTTGTTCTGCCCTCTACTTATGCCATTTGACTATAATGTCAATAATAAATTAAAAACAAGATTGTAATTTTCAAATTATGACATTTGCCCTCAAACTTTCAACATTATTCACTCAACTTGGCGAAAAATATTCCATTACTTGCTGCAATTATTTGATAAAGTACCAGGACTTCTATATTATGTAATATCATTTTTATCTATGATGTAAAATATTCATTTTTCTCATCTATAAAATGTGGAGAATAACATTACGAGAAACAGAAAGAAACTGCTTTTTTGTTCCACTGTGGAAATGAATAAAAAGAAAAGATGAGCGACCAGTCAATTACAACATAATGCCCCTTAGGTTTACACTGGGTTCTCAAAGGTCAACATAAGAAGTACCAAACGGAATACCTTTGCTGTGAAACATACTGAGATTAGGTTACATTTTTTCTGGCATTATCTCTACAGTTTGGGCAAGTACATTTAAAGACAATGTTGAGGAGGACCACATATTTAAGGCAGTAAAAGATATGAAAAAAATAAACTGCGATATATAGCAAGAGCCAACATTGTGGATTGATTGGCAGTCTCAGGCAGAGCCTACTGCATGGATGGCCTATTCAGCAATTCATCTTCTGGATAAAACACCATTAACAAGAACAAAATTAATAGAACATATTAAATTATACGATTTCATGTGCATGTGTTTCAGACAAAGAGAAGTTAAGCTCATAGGACTTTTATCCATCGCTAACAATATCAGAACACTTTGATTTCTTATATAGTGGTTTAACTTTATTAAGATCTCATTAGCCTTTGTGTTGTAACAGTGTCAATTCTTCCTGGGGTAATCACTTCATTGTTGCCACAAAGTAGATACATCTTCTTCACAGGTATTTCATTAGGCCTTCCAGAGACATCTGGCCTCCCAGGTGAGCCCCCTATGCTTCCACCCCCTTACTATGGATCTCCTTTGAGCTGGTGGTTTGCCATTGGGCCCAAACTCAAAACTCTTTCCAGAGCCCAGTGATGATTTGACCAAAAATCATCTGCAAGTCATCTCCCCTCGCACTCTTCAACCTTGCTGTCCTGCTAGACTCTCAAGGCTCAGTAATCTCCCCACTGCGAAGGGACAGGGATCAGGAGAAGGTATGGACTGATTATGTGCCATGATCTATGGCAGATAGATATGCTTCTGGTCTAGATCCACACGCATCCAACTGGCTGTGTGTAGCAGGCTTGATTCCTTCCTCATAGTTGGAAGCTTTGGGGGTTGAGAATGCCTAGTAAGAGTTCCCCTACATTCCCACCGTTGCCATTTAGATCCCATCTCTGACATGGTTAATCCCAGCAAGGCAGTTGTGAAATTTTGCCGACCAATCCAGAAAAAAATGATTATGGTCTGGCCAGGGTGCCCTATGTCAGTCCTGCCGGACAGCATGGAAATCACTGATTGGAATGCTGCCTCTTTGATTCAGATCAGTTCAAAAAGGCAACTGCCTGTGGGGAATGCATCGATCTAGAAGCATACACAGAAAATGTGACAGTCTACATCAATACGTGTATGTGATGATGTCACAGTCACTAAAACCATCACCTTAAGGGGAAACCAGAAGCCATGGCTGACAGCTGAGGTTCGATCAAATTTGTTTCTTTCAGATCTGGGGAGAAGGCAGCCCACAAAGCAGCAGGAACTAAACTGTTACATGGTATCAGGAAAAAAAATGAGAGAATCAACTACCAATTTACTGACAACACACGGCACTTGTGGACATCAGAGCCATGACGGACTACAAAGCCCTCCCACAGACTTTGGCTACTGAAGCCCCACTTTGAGATGTACAGTAATTAATAACTTCTAAATGGGACTTTATAGGTTGATCAGTGTGTAGGGATGATGACCAGGTTCTGCATGTGACTATAGACAATGTGAGGAGGACACTTTCAAGGCTCAACCATCACAATCAGCAGAACCAAATACAATGGTTCATTCAATTATGAACTAGCTGGACAGTTGGCGAATGTCCTCACAGACATCTTCAACATCTTGCAGCCCAAGCCGTCATCGCCCCCATGCTTCAAGTCAGCCACCGCCATCATCCAAGTCCCTAAGAAGTCTTCTGTGTATTGCCTGAATGTTTACCACCTTGTGGCACTCACATTTGAAGTGCTTCGAGAGGCTGGCCCTGCAGTCTCTCAATTTCACATGACCTCCTCCAGTTTGCTTATCACTCCAACTACTCCACTGAGGATGAGCACATATCTGCCCTCCACACAGCCCTGTCCCTATAACATTTGATGAAGTTAATCCAATTGGGCCTCAACACCTCACTCTGAACCTAGGTTCAGGACTTCCTCACTGGTGGTCAACAGAAAAATCTAATTGGCAGCTACACCTCCTTAGCGCCCACACTGAGCGTCGGCACCCCCCAGAGCTGTGTACTCAGCCCACTCTGAAGTATGACTGCACTGCTTCATCCAGCAACAAGTGCATCATTAAGGTTTCTAACGACACAACAGTGCTAGCCCTTATCAGCAATAATGATAAAATAGCTTACAGAAATGAGATGGACCTACTGTGTGGTGAAACAACTTAGTCATAGAAATAAAGGAAAATAAGGGCATTTATCATCGACCTAAAAAAAAAGAAGCATGATGACCACATACAGCTGACCATCAATGTGAAGAGGTTCGGATTATGATAAATCACAAAAGAATCTCTGGGGCAACCACTTGCCCCAGAGAAAACAAAAAAAAACTTAATATCAAGTGTGTGTGTGTGTACAGGGAAAAGAGAGGGGGAGAGAGAAAGGAAACATTGAATTGGGAAGATCAATGTTTTCCCCACAGCCCTACCACGAAATTTGACAAATTTGACATAATAAAAAATGTCATTAGCAACGTGTTTTTGTCAATATTTATATTTTGGTGAACGTAGTAAACAGCCAAAAATAAATGTGCACATCCTGTACTTAAATATGCATTAATTATGGAGTTGTAACAGGCCAGGGGACATCAGTTAAGTAGATTATCTTTCATCATGGCCCAGGACATATGCACGTAATTATTGTTAAAATAAAAAGTGATGTGGCCATATTGGGCCAAGTCCACCTTTGAATGTGGTTTAAGTGATTGGATCTCAATGTGTCTTGGGTGTATTCGCATCTGTTCTGAAAGCTGTCTATTAGTGATCGGATCACCAAAGATGCGAAATGTGAAATTTCAGGTAGGGCCAACAGGTGGACTTCTGGAAACACAGAACAATGGAAGGATGAAGAGAAAGTAACTGTCATCTCACCTGCAGTGAGTCGGTGGTGTGGGAGGTTGGCTGGCCAGCCTTCCCGTATCCCTGACCATGAGCTGTCAGCAGCCGGCCCGTCAGATCTACTGCAGCCCGCCAGTTCTTACTAGTCTGCAGGGGAGAAGAGAAACAATACATCTGAAACACACACCATGACTGACTGATGGAAACATGCAAGAAGAAATAGGTCTTAAATACATCAATGTTTTCGTTGTGTTTACAAACCCCCCAAAAAGTATACAACACGAACAATGTATACATTTAGTATCAAGGACCTTGTTTCAATTGCGCTTATCAAAACACTTGCTGCATTTTACATTAATGATGGAGAAATGTAATTTGTTTAAAAAAATTAAAAAAACGTGATCTTATTTTCATGGTTTTTCATCAGGAATGAAAACATTGAATTAATCAAAGCATTACTTGATGTCCAACGTGTTCAAGAGTCCAAAACCCTGAGATACCCTGAGATTTACTTTACTATGATATGAAGTGGAGAAGAGCAGAGAAAACCTCACATGTAGCCAAAGAATATTTATTGTTCCAGCTTTATAAATGTCTTAAAATTATTGAATATTTATAATTTTTTTTGTAATTGTTTCATGTGACAGCGTCAGCTCCAGATATTAAAACTGTTCAATGAAGAAAAAAGACAATCAGTATGCGGTGGTCGATGTTGATGTGTGCAAAGTGCCATCAAATCACACAGACACACAAGCGCACACACACACACTGTCATGGGTACATTTTAGGCACATTACACAGAGAGACTGTTGCAGAACTCTTAACATTTCATGAATTTCTTTGAGAATTATCCTAACCCTAAGGTGAGAAGAGTTATCAAGATAGTTTTACCAGCAACCCGACCATGACCTCTCTTTCTCTGACCCCAACCTTTAAAACGGAGAACGAAATCAGCCTTTTCACAATTGGTTTCAAAGCTTTTGTCTGAAATTGCACAAGTGGTCCCCAATTGACTGCTCTTTAGTTTAAAATATGTCCCTAAAGGTAGCCTGTAACAGAACACCTCCCCCTCCACACACACACACGCGCACGCACGCACGCACACACACACACACACACAGATATTAGCAGCATCTGCTTCCACAGGAGGTGGTACACTTGGTAAGAGGGGGGCAGAGGTGGGAGAGGGGTGTAGAGTCACCCCACCCCATCAACACATATGACAAGGTCGGTGTGCCGATTGGGTCTGAAGTGCAGTGCCATTCATCACAGCCAGGGAGGTAATTAGGAGAGAGAGGAGGAGGGAGAGAGAGGGATACTTTGCATAGTTGTAGCACAAAGCTCATCACCCATCTCTCTCTAAGTTGTTGCTGTCCTCTCTTCCAGTCATCCTGTCTCCTTCCCTTTGCTTTTGTCTCCTCCTCAGGGTTCTCCCATACTTTCCTCTCCCTCCATCACGATGCTTCCTCCCCTCTTTCCCTCCATCTCTCTGTTCTGCCTCTCTTCTCTTCCTGCTGCTATGGCTTCCTCCTCTATTGCTGCTTCCTTCTCTTCCCCCCCTCCTCTGCTCTCCTCCCCTGCCCGGTGCCAGTAGCTGCGCTGCCTCTGAATCTTCATTACGGGGGGAAATGAAGCTGAAAACAAGGAGGCAGCCTGGATGGCCAAAAGCAGCTGCAGTCACTCACACACACACATAACCTACAGTACTCTACAGTAGACCGCTGCACTGCCACAGGGCACAGGAAGATAGGTGTGCAAGTGTGTGTTTCTAAGTGTCTATGCGAGACTGGGATACAGGGTAAGAAGGAAATGAGAACAGCCATGAAGTACAGCAGGCACATTCTCTCACACTCACACAGACAAACACACACACACACACACAAAGGGATAAATAGATCATCAGAGGATAAGAAGCATATGGTTGAAAAGAAAAAAAATCTAGCCCACATGTAGTGAAAGAGCGCAGAAGTCAAAGTTGGCCATAGTGGTAAGAAGAATAAAAAAGTAGGAACTCTGGGCCAAAAGAGTTGGAAGGAGAAAAAAGGAGCAGTGGGAAGCAGAGCAGAGAGAAGTAGATGAGGGGAAGAGAGCAGAGAGCCAAGGGAGCTGCAGAGAGGCACCACGAGGAGCCAAAGTGAACCCCCCCCCCCCCCCCCCCCCGACAAGGCTGGAGAAGTGAACTTTAGCTCAGCCTTTATGTAATAATGCAGCATTGCTGCTGTGCATGGCTCAATAGAGATGTTATCTCTCACCAGGTCTTGAATCAAATCAGTTCAAACCAAACGCTAGATGTTTGCAGTAATAAATGATCAGTGAAATGAATAGACAGAAGACGGTCTAATTGGCTCCAGTGGTGATCTTCAATGACCGGAAGTTATATTAAAGAGAGTGTCTTCATGTACCCTTGAATGGGATAATGAAGGATGTCTCGGCTCAAGTGTCATCTCAACTGATGAAAAGGAGAAAGAACAATCAACAACTGGAAGGTGCTCAAGATCAATCTAACATTTGTACAGGGTAATGTCTCCAGCTGTCAGCCAACATTAAACTGACCAAAATTCATATTTTGTCTTTTTCATTTCTGTTAAATTTTTCCACAGGTACAGTGGGGCCAGCTTGAGCCATGCACTGTGGTCATAGCATTCCCAGCCACATGAAAAACCATGCAAGGCATCCAGGGAAGATCCACTGCTTCAAACCAAACATTGTCTTGTGCTATAATGATTGGGGTGGCTCGAGACAAAGCAGCAGTTTAAAATGCTTCATTTGTCAAGGTTACATGTTTGTGACTTTTTAGTTTCATGGCTATGTTTGTACTTTATCAACCTCACTGTTTATTGCAAATTTCCAGGCTTTTAAAAATCCTTTTGAGACTTAAATGAATAGTAAACAGTAAATGTTAGGAGACCAGACCAGTTTGTCCAACATCATCTCTAACCAGTAGGCGCCAATCCATCTCTGTAGAGTTATCTCATTGTCTCGCTGAAAATTCTGACATGCTGCTGGTGCTAGAGACAAAATCAGAGGATCAGAAAAGTGGAACAATTCATCCTCTGAGCTCCACAGGTATGCATAACATTTCATGCCAATCCATCAAATAGATATTATAGATATAGATAGAACTTATTCCACGTTTAAAAATTTGCAAAGTGCCTTATGAAAGCTTGCCATGAATCCTGTCCTGCATCCACACTACATTGATATTCCCAGGTTTGAATGATTTCAATTAAAAAAAGAATGCAAGTGGTAGGAGAACAAAAAAATTGAAAAAACAATAGGCTGATGGTGATTAATAATTAAGCTCAGCTAAGTGACTCTGCAATAAGGCATAATCAGATCTACCCAAATCCAATGAGGGGGAATTACTGTGATGATTTATTGCCAGTGAAATTAAATGAGGAATTGAGTACCGAGGCTTAGTGAAAGAAGTGTGTGTTGGAATTGTGTAGGCATGTCCATTGTGCAGCAGTGGGGAAGAGCCATTTTCATTTGTTTGTATTTGGTGGGTAGTAGAATCAACTTCTTTTCTTGACATCAGACTAAAGACAAAAGGAAGAAGATAAATAATGCAGGAAAATCACACGGAGTGGAGTGTCACACCAGCGCTAAAAAGAGTTGTTAAAGTGACAGTTGACCGAAAAAAAATTCAATCATTTTCTACTCACCACTATGACGATGAATATCGGATAACGCCACAAGAGCAGGATGGACGGATTTTCAGTTTTTTACTTTGAATACACCATTTACTTCAATTGTATTGGATTTGGCTGCAACATTGTTTACCCCTGTATTGTCACTTGTCACCTACCCCTCCATCGGCATAGTGGTAAGTAGAAAATTTGTGGATTTTCATTTTTGGGTGAACTATCCCTTTAAGCTTAGAAATCAAATGAAACGCTAGTTTCACTCATCAGGAATATTCAGCCATAATCAGATGAAATGTAAAGAGAGGACATGCTGGAAGTACATTCATCACTAAAGAACACAATTTCATTGATTGTAATTAAAAGGCTTTACTTTAATAGTATTACAATGCTTCACACACACTCCTTCACACTCACACCCACCCACACAAACGTGTGCATGGAACGTGTTCAAAAACTAAAATCCATTACCTCTCTCTCACACACAAACACATAGATAATTAGTCTTGTCATACTTTTAAAAAGGGTGAGGCTTACTAATTGTGTGGAAGATCGCAAGTTCAGTGCACCTATCCTTTGGTGAGTTTGAAAAAAGAAAAACCTGCACAACAAAGCTTGATGAACAAACGAACGCCCACTTGTTCTCTCTCAAGACCCGAAGCCTCCAGGCGAATCAGACTTAAAAAGGCTTGCGCACACCAGCTTTAGTTAATACAGGGATCTCCGGTGCTACTTCAATTAAGACCTGACATTTTGAATTACAAAGAGGATGTGGGAAAAATATTAGTAATATGCAAAAGTGAGCACCAATCGGTGAAAACATTACTTTGATGCCTCTGTAGTTCGTCTACAAACACCAGAGGACAGAGTGTCGCCCTCAAGCCTTAGGACTATCTGCCTGGCTACTGTACTGATATGAACTTAGCAAAGCAGCCATTTCGTTTCCCACAGGTAATCGCTGGACTCACTGAGAGACGTTGAGATACAAACCAGCATAATATATTATGTGAAAACACCATTGTAGCTCTTGGCTTATAAGAGAACTCCACATAACACTCCCTAAGATGGTTCAACTCAGCTTCCAAGTTCTAAGTGATGCTCCACTGGGTAATATCAACCACTGATTGACTAGTGGGCAACTGGATAGCTTTTGATGGTTTGGTTGTCAACAATAACAGCATGTCCCATTTCCCGTTTCCTCTGAGATGGCAGCTTAAGACAGCATTCAAGATAAGTTCCGTTTCAGGCCTGAATCACAATCAATGAATCACAAAGTACAGCGCACACACAGTAAGTTTTCCCAGTACCACAAGAGCTAAAGTTGATGCTGACAGATTTTGGATAGACACCGATAGGCCAGCAACACTGTACTTAAAAAAGGCATTGCTGAGATCTGGAAATACAATGAAACACTAACTGTTAGACAGTGAAGATGAGTTTTCCGAACACATCTGAATGTAGAAGTGTTAATACTGAGATGGAAAGGATGGAAATGGAGACAATGGCAATTCTTTTGTAAAAAAATTAAAAGTGACAGTATTTGTAAAAAAAGATTGAGAGAAAATTTCAGAACATGCATAACTTATCAACCCCTTTTGGCAGTGAAACAAAATGTTTGGATGCAGTACTCAATTCAGACGTCACAGAGGTTGGGGGGGGAGGAGTTAAAACATGACCATCTGAGACGCACTTTGATCGAAGTCAAGAGGTTGTATGAAGATAAAACAAAATAAAATCTGCCAAATTATCCAAGTTTTGCTCATAACCTGAACGAGGATAAGAGTTTGAATAAATTAACCATTTACCGTAGCTTTAACTACCTCTAGTTTACATATAACTTTACATATATGGTTTTAACTAAAATGCCCTGGCAATTATTGGATGGAGTGCCATGACATGTGAATAAAAACTGTCCTATGTTGTTTACCAGACATGAACTGCAAATGGCATATTGTTTGTCAGGTCCGCAAGTGCCATATTGTTAATATGCGCATGCCCTTTTAGCTAAATAGAATGGAAAACCCTCAGGCATGTTTTGATGCCAATGTTGCTCTTGATAACTAGAACTTGGCACAGTTGAGTAGCATTTTTGAATCGGGCAAATACAAATGATAGTAAAAACCAAAATAAAAAACCTCCCAAGTTGTGACAAGCTAAAATTATTCTTATGGCTCAACTAAAAGACTTTACTCCATCTACACTTATAAACCGGCCTGACTCTGATCTTATAGCTGCAGCCAACGTAAACAGAGCCAGGTTAGAACAAGCACCACTAAGGTTTAAACATGCCCTTCAGCACTACAAAAGCTGATGGTGCATTACCCACAGCCCAGCCTGCAAGTGTAACTGGTGGAAGAAATGACAGCTATGTAAAAAGGTTATGATAATGACGAGTAAAGGTTACAGCAATGATATCAAAGTGCAATGCAGCAGCTGGGTTGTTGCAGTGATTATGGGGGTGTGTCTGTCTGACCCAGCCAAGGTGGGTCTCTCTCTCTCACACTCACATCTCTCTCTTGCTCTCTCTCTCTCTCAAACACACACACACACACACACACACACACACACACACACACACACCAAGACACACATATATGTTGGCCCCGGGCCCAGACAGCATCATGCTGTGGGAGGAAAGACAGTCTCCGGTGGGAAGTACAGAAGGAGCAGAGAGAGAGTTGAAGACAGAGATGAAGGAGAAGGAGGGAAGGACGGGTAGGAGGAGACGGGGAGGATTCGGGGGGGTGATTGCTAATGAGAGAGACAGATGAGGCCAACCCCGGGTGGTGCTGAGCCAGAGATTAGCCCACTGCTGACCACACCACATCGAGGGCAGGAGAGGAGACAGAGGTCATAGGGAAGACAAAGGCAGAGGGAGATGGGAGGCAGATATATCTTAATAAACTCGGTTCATAGAACATCAAAACCTCAATAAACAACCTTTTCTAAAATAAATTCTTTTTGATTTTATTGTAAAGATATTAAGATCCTGCTTTAGTTCCACTTATTTTTTTATAGTTTATGATACCATCGTACTCACCGAAGTATGATCTAGGACAGAATAGCAGAATGACATCACAGTCCAATGGTGCTACACGCAGTCAGACAGTACTACTTTCATAATATAATATTTAAATCACTTCAATTCAAAAGGTATAAAACAGAGACAGCCAACTAGAAAACATTCAAAAGAAAGAAATCTATAATTCTTTCAGATTTAAACTCTAGTAAATGTCCATAAAATTGGGTGTAGGCCTTTTTCATATAGTTTGCCTTTCACAGTTGAAGAATGCAGCAGGACATTGTCTGGGTCAATGCGTTCAAGTTAACAGAAAAATAGCTCTAATATTCAGGTGATGGGTGTTGTCTAGGTAGAGCATTCAGAAGGCAGGACGTGATGTGTAAATTCTGCCGGGGAAAGCACAGTGTTTTTGTTTACAGAACATTAACCTCAGCCCTGATCACCAAAGGCTCTTGATTTAGTCGTCTTTCCAAGTAGACGTCCTCATCGGTATGCTTTGTGTGCATGGCACCTCTTTCTAAGAACTTTTAAGAAATCTGGATCGTCCCTTCAATGAAGATGAATAATGACTCAATTAGAGACAGTTACTGAATAATTTAACGGAGTCTATCAGCTGTAAATCAATCCTCTGAGTCCAACTAAACTGATTGATAAAACTGTGGCCTCATTGTGTTTACCTAACTGACAAAGCCTTGTGGGAAACCTGATGAAAAATAAGATAAAATGTCTGTATGAAAGCATTTAATTGAATTGCATTAAAAGGTTCATTCCAATGTGTCTCTAGAAAGTATTTAAGGATGGGAGACAAATCAACAAGCTGCAAACCACAGTAACTGCCATTTTAATTACAGTGGTTTTGCAAATGCAGTAATTTCCTCTCGCTTCTGCATACAATAAACTCCTTTATTTGTTACTTCTGACTTTTCTATCCATCAATTCATAAACTGATTGAAAGAACTACTTATCAACAACAATTATGACCTCGAGTAATCATTTATCAATGAAACATTGTAAACATTCACTGGATCCAGTTTCTTAAATGTGCAGTGGACTTAAAGTAATAGAGACTGAATCATTCATAACGAAAATGATCTTCAATTGCTTTAAATATGATGATTCTTATTCAGAGCCGGAGAATTGCATGAAAGCAGAGAGCGCAGCATGGTGGTCCAACTATTTTCCCAGAGATGTATTGAAAATATTTCTAAAGATCCTTCTCAGCAGTGTGTTATAGTGCTACATTATGTAGCACTCTCACTCTACATGAAGATTCATCAGAGAGAAGCACTGAATGTGTCTGTGTGTGTGTAATGGCAGCTCTCCTACAGAGTCCTAGTGGGGTCCACATTTACCAGATGAGGGGAGACACATACGAAGAGATAAAAGAGAGAGGGGGGATGCAGCCTCTTCAAGTTGTATTCACTATACATTGTCATTCATTGCATATGCTTCTGTATATGTATAAAAATGGGGAGTATGCAGTGGCAGTGGGTGCAGTCACACTCTGGCTCTGCAGCATGACTCATTCTGCCAGCTCATAGCAGAGCTCCACAACACACACACGCGCGCACACGCACACACACACACACGCACACGCACACACGCACACGCACGCACACGCACACGCGCAGGCGCACAGGATGTCACACGGCAGAATTAAGTTCTGAAGTGACTGCTTGTGACACCCTTACAAGGATGATCAGAGCTGACAGCAAATGTGGAAAAACAAGAAACATGTTTTAAGAGTGTAAACACACATGTACATGGTAACCCTGACATGTGAAAACAATCACACACAGGCATGACAGCTCAAATACACAAACTTGCACTGCAGGGCTCAACATTAAGGCTCGTCTTTCTATCCAAGACATTTTTTTTTTTTGGGGGGGGACAATTGGAAGAGAAATGCTAATCACCACTATAGTATCCACTATAGGTAAATTAACCAAGTTGTATAGAGTATAAGTCTTATAAATAACTGTACTGTGGCGCTGCAGAGATATGATATTACAATGGTAAGAAAACTGATCACCAGCTGCTGAACCTGTCAAATGCTCGTTTTTCATCTGTCAAGATATTTCTCATTACCAGGCAGTTTTTATGTAAGATCCTTTAATGGTAATTTAGAAGCCGTACCTCAAGTTATGTTGTTTATCGGAGAGAAAAGGCAAAGTTTCTTTCTCCTCTGTAAAAAAGTTACAATAAAATGGACCTGGGTATGACATTCAGTATGTGGTACTCAAAACCACACTGAACAACTAAACTGGAGGAGACAAAGAGGGATGTCGTAGTTTTTCTTACAAGTCATTTCAAATGAAATCCCTGTATAACTTACTAGATAATTCTCTAACTTGTAATCTATATCTTAACTAAAATTGAATTGCACTATTTTAAAGCAACAGTATGTAACTTTTACTCAGCAACAGCGCCCTCTGGCGCCATGTGTGTTGAGTAATTCTGTTGGGCTCTGTGTCAAAGTGATGAAGTGGTTTTCATGCTGAGCAAAAACAAATCGGAGCTCTGACTGCATAGTCCCACTCACTGAACTGAAACACAACAGATTGGTGGATATTACCCATGATCCCCGGCTTCCTGAACCAGAAGAGCTGCCGCTTTAACAAATACACCAAACATTGTTTAGAATTCTTCATCTTTTATCACAGAGATAAAAGAAGTTTTTTAATGACTTCTAAATCTGTAGATCAACAGTTGGGCAATAATCTTGAACTTGCTGGGCCTGGTTCTGACTATTTAAACTGCAGCTCTCACAGGAGATCCAATCTGCTCCCCAAAGTTACATATTGCAAGTCAGTGTACCATCAAAGTAATCTTCAAGCTGTTATTTTAAATTGAAAAATAGCAGTGTTGCTTTGATATTTCTGAAATGAGGCTTATTTTTCCATTTTTTGATTCCTAAGTTGCTAATGTTCAAATTAAACAAGTTAAAATAATCAAGAAAACTAAATCTAATCAATAGTAGCTCCTATCAAACGTGGAGCCCGGGAACAGCCAAAAGTTGGCCTTTGTGTGTGCTTCAGGGTCAGGTGAAGTCCTCCTCGCACACAACATTTGCTTTCCATTTATTTTTTGCTTGTCATTCCATGACATCTCTCCTGTAGGTCCGTGTTACCTTTCTGGCTCACAGTCTTTCTCCTCTCTCTCTCCTCTTCCTCCAGGGAACCACCCACACCAATTGGCAGACAGTGTGTGATCCTCTTACACACACACAAACACACACACACACACAAATGCACACCATATAGTGCAGTTGAATGCAAGCTTAAAGTACCATCTTGCGTGTGTGTTTTTGTGCGTGAGTGTGTGTGTGCATGTGTGTACACAGAGCCCAGAAGGCCTTTGAAATATGCACACCAATCCCATGCATAATACATAGGCACAGCAGGAGAAAAGAACGTGTGAGCCGAGTGGATCTCCACCTCTCCACTCCGGCCCCCCCATCCTCCTCCTCTCCTCAACCCCTCACTCCATCACGCTGTCTGCTGCTGCTGTGCATATGTTTTAAATAACAACCATCTCTCAGGGTCATTTGTGGGTCAGAAATTATGATGGAGGGAAGGCACGAGGGCTGGAGAGATGGATGGAGCTCGGAGCTTGGTAGGAGAAGATGTATAAGTCGAGTAGAGGAACGATTCACCGTTTTCAGTCCGCTATAAAGATGAACCACCCAGCAGTTTCAGGTAAGTCACCGACTGTTGGAAAGGTCAGACGAGCTGCAGACGCCACAGGATGTTAAGCTGTAGTGACCTGCATATGGTTCTGTCATTTACCTCCAGAAGATCATCAAAGCACCTGCTGAGTTATTAAGACTTAAAGGGGACATATTATGCCCATTTTACCACAGTTGATATGGTTCCTTGGGGTCTTAATGACATTTCTGTAACATATTTTGGGCAAAATACCACAAGGATAATTTAAAACAGCACCCTTTTTACCCTGTCTAAAACAGCCCTCCTCAGATTGACCTCACATCCGACGAGCCTGGCTGCGAGAGCCCCAGCTCCCCAGCGCAGCCCCACAGTGGGAGCAGTGGGAGCCTGAGCTGGCGCAGCAGCAGCATCCTTCCACACTGCTGAGTCAATGTTTAGAGGTGTCCCAGGGGTCCCTTGTTTAAGCGGCCACTTAAATGTCTGACGGGTAGCAGCAGCGAGCTAACGCTAACCTAGCTAGCGAGCCCTGCTCCCCGGCTAGCGTAAGCTTGCGAGCTTACCGGGCCCGTGGTGCCCGGCTAGCGTTAGCTCGCTTGTCAAAGGCCATGTAGCGAGACTCCCTACATGGGCATGGTGTGACTATGACGTTTATTTCGGTCCTAATCCCATTCGACGCACTCTAGCGTATCGTTTCTGACATAGAGAAACCACAACAAATCGCGGGAGTTGTTTTTTTCCAGAGTTTTGGGACCGTAGAAATGCCAGATACCCAAATTAACGTGTAGCAGCACTACAAAAGTGGAATTATCAGAATATGTCCCCTTTAAAAATGGTCCAAATGTAACCGCTCATTCAATTTACTGTGGGTTTAAAATCTGCCTCGACACCGACAGCTTTTGTTCTAATTGACTAAAGGTTGTACTTGATCGGAGTTTTCCGGTCTTTATATAAAATAGATTATTTTTCATGGGCTCTGCTAAAGTAAACTGGGAGATATACAATATGACACATTATGTTTGGTGGGAAATGTGAACCGTTGTTAAAGTTAAACTCTAATGCAGGTTTTCATCTAAACTTCTTTGAGGTAATTGCAAAAAAATTGTCTATGGTCTGAAATCTTCTATTAATACACAATTTGAGCTGAACAAGCGAAGAAGCTGAGAAAACAATTTCCTCAAAAGGTCTACTGAGTTGCTTGACCTGGATCTTCCAACCATATGACAGTCTTTATTGAGAGATAGAGAAATTTCAATTGTCAAGAAGTGAGCATGTAAACCATACACCGCCAAGAAAAAGAATGGACTGCCAAACTAGCAGTTTGCTTCAACTGTATGCAAACCTCACAAATCCAAAAATAACATATGAACTAGAATAGTTGATTGCAAACAGTCTCCTTATGAAAGCTCACTTTAATTCCACAGATCTGGATTTTTATTTGGATCTGCACCAAATTTCACAAACATTCATAAATATCACAGACAAAATATCTCCGATGTTTTTTCATAAAGATCCATAAATCATTCTCCGAGAATTTGCTGATAATGTTGAAAACTGCCATATATTGCAGTGCTAAAGGAAGTGAAAAGAAAATCCTGGATTTGCCCCGATACGGATCAGCACCAGGTTGTTCCTGACCCATACCACATCCTTCCAATCCTTACGACAAACAAGCAGACAAGGGTGAAACATAACCTCCTTGGAAAAATAAATAAGTTTAATAAATGAAAAGATATTAAAAGGACATGGCTTTCTTTTTATCCCTTATCATATATCAGGTTCCATTTCACACTGATCCTCACAACAGAACATCTCCGGGTGACACATGCACAAAAAAGTACAGTGAGAGACTTACAATGAGTTGTTTGAGGCCTGTGAACGACTGCTCCACGGAGTTGGAGTTGAGGACTTGACGCTTCATGGCTGCCTGTTCTCCCAGGAAACGAAGCATTAGGTCCTTCACAGCGTCACCCTGAATCAAGAAACACACTCACGTTCAATAAAATGCTAAATAACACAGCAGAATACATGAAGAGCCTGGAGAGTGTCGCCACGCTTTCGTTTTTACATGTGTACTATCTGCGTGATATAGACATATCTGATGACCACATGTTATTTGGGGTTACTCTGTGGAGTGGATTGTGGTCTGGTCGTCCATGAGCTCTTTCCCTAAACTTCATCCCCTAATCTTGGCAGCCTATCAGATAATATCATGCAGGTTTCTAAGAACTTAAAAGGTAACGCATCCCATTTTAAACTCTCCTGCTCAATTCATTGCTGGGACCAAGGCTTGATTACATCACCCCTGCTCTTGCCTCACTACGCCGAGATCTACACTCCCCGTTAGATTTCAAATTGATTTTAAATTTTTATTGCTCACTTTTAAGACCTTAAACGGCCTAGGCCTGTAAGTGCCTCTCTGATTTACTGACGTAGTGTGTGCCCTCTCGACCACTGACATCCATGGATGGAGCTCTGCCCTTTACTCCCTGGTCTCACTTTGTGAAACTCTCTGCCTAAAATCTATCAGATACAAGTCCCTTCTTTTGAAAAACCCTTTAAAGAGAGCTTTTGCTTGACGGAGGATTTTATTTATACTTTTATTTGCATTGCCTTGTCTGGTTATATTTCTGTCTTTGAAAGCACTATTTAACATTCCTAGGAAAAGTGCTAAATAAATTAAGTTTATTTTTATTAGTAACATTATATTATATTATTATTATTGTAAAACAGTAACCACCCCTAAGAGGAAAGGAACAAAACAGACTGGAGAAAGTGCCATGTTTAATCCAGCCTGAGAGTGGGTCTAATTTGTTTGTTGAAAACAGACGGTTAGTGGGCAAAAACCGCAAGATGACGGAAAATCACTTATACTTATTCATTTATTCAAGCATGCATTCAAACACATTCTGGGGGGATAATGAACACAATCAAAGCTGGGAGGTGGACACACACACACCATAAGATTAAACCGAATAAATAAGTAAAATTGTTGCTTCATCAGCGGTTATTACGGATAAATGTTGCTCTCGAGCTCCGAGGATGTTTATGAGAAAATAACATGATAAGGAGGAGCGTCGAAGGAGCATTGAAGGAGCGTGGAAGGAGCAGTGAAGGCCATATGCATGTGTATTTACAGGTAACTGTCTTCTCAGTAATAAATAGTGCTGGAGCAGGTGCACGGCTGATGGATAAAAATCCCTCTGTGAGAATGCAAATGCCTGAGTCAGTTGCTCCAGATTTTTATGCTCTTGTATTTGACTGTTTTGTTACCTACTGGACGCCTACATTTCCCTTGAGATCAACTAACAAACAAACTAACTAACTAACTAACTAACTCACCTGCAAAAGCTCCAGCGTGAGTGTGATACCACCTGCACTATCATGAAAGTTGCATTATGGGAAATGTAGCAAGCGGTTTGTTGGATCTTGACTCATTTTAGAGATTAAAAAGGTTCTGATGTCTGCATATGAATGATCACTAATTTAGTTTTACCTGGCTCTGGCAAGTCTCCCAAATTAATAACTTTTTAAAACTGAATTGGTTATCAAGTTAGCTGCAGCCTTTCAAAGCCCCTACAAATACATTTTAAACATTGGTAATTTTGTAGTGTAAATGTCCTCATCTGTAATCTGAGGTTTACTGACTTTGACCTGAACTTGCTGTGTTAATGAATGTTCATTGTAGAGGAGCTTCAGGATGGCTGTACCCTCTAATTGCAATACTCTCAATTTTGACACTGATTGTAAATAATATTAGCTTTTTCAATGAGGAAAATAATTCTGTATAATAGTGAGATACATTAAATTTAATGATATGACCAGCCACAACTTCAAAGTGTTAAATTAAGGGAGTGGCTCTTTAAAAGGAGAACTTTCCCTTTCTAAACCACATTAGTTGTAGTATTTTACTGCCTATGTGCTTGTCCTACCTGCAGGTTGTCAAACTTGAGTCCTGGCATGGTAAGTTTGCTGGTCTCCACAAAGGCTGGGCTGAACTGCTGAGTGGCCACAGAGATCAACACCTTCCTGGTTTCTTCAGATGGCTGCCAGGCATCATGGCGCCTATCCACCTCACTCAGGCTCAGCGCTGTCGCAAACGGGTCATCATTGCCTGAGAATACAGCTTGGAGCTGATTGAAGGGCTGTGGTTGAGAGGTTGGGACTGAGGCAGTTGGAGCAGTTGGAGCTAGGACTATTTGAGGTGTAGGAGGTTGGGTTTTAGTGGTTGTTTCTGTAGGGACGGGGCCAAACACTGTAATAAGGGTGGGAGTGTCAGAGTCCAAGGGCCCTGCAGCAGAGGAGATGGATGAGGAGGTGGAAGAGAGCTGGCGCTCAGGTGTGGGGGCTATGGGTGCAGGGCTGGCGCCCGGAGGAATCTCTGCATTGGGATTGGAAACAGAGATGAAGTCGGAGGGGGCAGTAAATGAATCAAAGAAGTCCGTAGCTGGATTGGTCTGTCCATTGTCGGTGAAAAATTTACTGAGGCTGGGGCTGGGTTGGCATACAAGAGGGGCTGTTAACTTGCTGGGGGTCACAGCATCATCACCTCCCCCACCACTCCCCATGCTAAAGCTTGGGGACTTGATGAGGGTGGGCTGGAAGCCATCAGGCACCAGAGACTTGGGCTGGGTGCCGTGGCTGAATATGGTGCACACTGGAAGAGATTCGTGTTTTGGGCTCATCCCGCTGGCTTCCTCTGTAGCTGGATCCTCACTTTGAAGGTCAATCTGTTGATCCTGTGTGTCAACCAGAGGTGAAACAAAAGCCACAGCATCCTCTTGTGAGTCTGTCTGCTCTTTTGTGTCCTCTTCTACTTCCTCCTCAGAAGCCCCTCCCTCATGTTCCTCCACTGGAACTTGAAGAGTAATTATAGTCGGTCCAGTTTCACTTAGTTCCTCCTTGTCTCCTGAGATCTCTCCTGCATTCTCCCTTTCCTCCTCCTCCTCCTCATCCTCCTTCTTCTCCTCCTCCTCCTCCTCTCCATCCAGAAAAGAGTCAATGGGCGCCACATCATTCTCCTCACTGTTTAGGGGCGAATCCGAAATCATGACGCTCTCCATCATCTGCTCATTGAGCTTTTCCATCAGGCTCTCTGAAGGTGTGGCAATGCTGAACTCCTGAGGAGAGGCAAACTCTCCACCACCCAGGTCGATGCTGTCCTCCTGGGGCAGGACGATGACTCTGGAGGGGTTCTGGAGGGACGTTGGCTCTGGGCTGACTGGAGCGTCCGTTTCTACATCCACCACAGTGATGTCCAAGGTGACTGGCCGCTGAGCAGCAGCGTCCCCACTTTCCATCTTACCGACACTGACAATATAAACAGATGGAATTTACCTTTTGACATTAACAGTGACTATTCAATATTATTGCACAACGCTGCCTTGGTCACTTCCTGTAATTGTATGCTAAATACTGACAAACCCTTATCGTCAGCACCGGGCTGCGGGTTCAGAAGCAGAGTCGGTTCACTTCGGTTCACTTCAAGCTTTCAGTTTCATCAAGAAACGAGCAGTTAATGCGTAAAGCAGAGGTTGATGCCTGGTTGTTGTTAGCTATCCAGCTATTGCTAAATTAGCCGGCTGCTAAGCTAACCTAACCTAACTTAGCAGCTGTGTCACACACGCGTCAATGAGAGCTAGCCGCGCTTTAAAAGCAGCGGAACATGCTGCTATGCTAACCACAGCGCTACACAATGACAGATAGAGAATAAAACACAACAACGGGGTTCTCTTACCGTACAGCTGACTGACAGCGAGAGAAGCTCCACGGGAAATCTACATGTACGGTGGCTCACAGCTGACAAACCTGATGCCGCGGCGGTGTTTGGTATTCTCAACGCCCTCTACGCACTATTCAACCCGATAAGCAACGTTGCACGAGTTCCGCTACGTACGTTACCCGCACGGTTGCGCTTCTCCTCTTTTCAAATCGCGGAAGTGCTGTGCAGCGCCTGTGGTGTGTTGTGTTCTGTCCGCAGCACAATTTCTTATTGATATTTACTTCATGTCCCCCCCTGTGAGACGACGCTTTTAAAAGAATAAGGAAGTGCTTCTTTTCCTAACGGACCCAACATGGAGGACGACGCTCCTGTCATCTACGGTCTCGAGTTTCAGGTACATGTTGATGCTACACTGACAGCTAACGTTAGCTCAGCTCCATTATATTATATTATATCCCTCAAATGAGACATTCTTAGCTATTCTCCTCCGTGTCACCCCGTTACACCCATACCGTTTACTTTGTTGGCTGCATATAGGACTGTTTTACTTAATGTTACCTCATCGCGGTAGTTATTAACAGGTTGTTTATGTGGATGTACAGTCATGTACTTGTGTGTTTACCTTTCAGGCACGAGCTCTGACTGCTCAGACAGCTGAGACCGACGCCATCCGTTTCCTCGTGGGCACCCAGTCTCTGAAGTTTGACAACCAGGTGAGAAAAACACTTTATGGCAGGTTTTATATTCCATGTAAAGCCCTGATGGAAGAGACGTTTCCCAACAGGAGGCAGGGGACCCACTGTTGTTACTCATTTATGTCATAGTGGTAGCTTGTGTTGCTGTGCAGCTGTTTGATATTTGTCTTTTGATAATAAGCGTTGCACAACCATCCTGCTACCTGCTGCATTGTTTTCTTCTTGAGAGATGCATTACACTGCATCTGCTGGGTTCAAGTGCTGATTATTTTCGTTGTAGATTATTTTCTTGATGAATCCATCAGTTTTACCAAATGTTTTATCTGTATTTAAGGGATCCCTAAGCAGCCTCCTCAAGTGTCTCTGTTCATTCAGGGTTAGGGGCAGATGATGTTGCACCTTGTGAAGCCCTATCAGACAAATTGTGACCTGTGATTGTGGGTTATCCAAATATAATTTGATTGATTGATTGTTAATAAGTACTATAAGTTGAAGTGTGTGTATAAGTGTATACGTTTATACGTGTAAATAAGAGGTTACGATTTCTCAAACATAAAACAAGCTTGGCAAAAACAAGCTACATTTCAGAGTCTTCCACATTTAACTCTCCGTCTTGCACTTTGCTCTTAGCCAATGTTTTCAACATAACACCTCATAATCAAAACATAGGCCAAAATGTTTTTTTTATAATTTTTTCATTAAAAGTTTGCTTTTGAAGCAACTGCAGGTGATACATTTCTTTTTTGTAAACAGTGGTATAAAATGAAATTAGAGCACTTTCATTTCTGGGAAAGAATGTGACAAAGTCATGATAAAAATGGAATAAACAGGCAACCAGCGTACTGGGGTCAGTGGGGGCGGGGCAGCGTACATTTACTCTGCGGACCAATTTGAATCTCGTTCAATGTCATTGGATAAACTGCAGGAGCAGTCAGCAACTGGCAGCCTGCTAGGATGATCCGTCCACAAGATCATTCTGATAACTTGACTTTTTTCATTTCAACAGACATTCATGAACTCGTGCTGATCTCCATCAAGGCAGCAACATTCATAGTCACTTCCTCGTAATTTGTCTACAAAATAAAACAACTAAATGGTAGATCAAAATATGTAAACAATGAAAATGGTTAATATTTGCAGTACAAAAGGAAGAAATTGTTAAGTCTACAAAATGTGCAGATGACTATAGTGCAGACCGCCATCACAATTTCCTAAAGTCCAAGCATCCACAGTTGACTTGTTTTATCCAACCAACCAAAGATGTATATTTAAACTGAAGAAAATTATGAGGATTGATCACTTCACTAATCATTTCATTCTTGATGTTGAGATTCTTGCTTAAAAAATGAATCAAATTCTGAATTAATTATCAAAGTATTGTAATTGAAGTTTACTTTTCTGATTGTAGAGTAATTGATTAATCAACAAGTTAATTCAGCAAACAAATGCTAATAAGAAATCAAAGTGGTTGTCGATTAATAATGTATTACCCTACATTAGCAGCAACAGTGACAAGCTGGGGGTCCATGGCCTTTGGGTTGTAGCACCCAGCGTTGTGTAAAAAAATTTAAATTAACTATAGGTTTCAGCGTATACATCAATGACTGCACTGAAGCCATTGTCATACTAATTAATTGACAGATCTGTTGCACGTGCATCCGTGATGTATTTGACCTGTGTGGCTTATCAACAAAGGTCTGTAGTAAGGCTTCGGTGCTTTGTGTGTCTCTGTCTGTGCGTGTGTGCGTGTGTGTGTGAAAGAGAAGAGAAAGAGTGAGAGTGTGTGCACACATGCATACATGCATGCAGAGGTCATTACAGAGACAGATGACAGAAACAGTTGGCTCTAAATGGGGGAAGAAATAATTAGCTCTCTTAGAGCAAGAGGAAGAGAGGGATGCGTGTGCGTGTGCGTGCGTGTGCGTGCGTGCGTGCGTGTGCGTGCGTGCGTGCGTGCGTGCGTGCGTGCGTGCGTGCGTGCGTGCGTGCGTGCGTGCGTGCGTGCGTGCGTGCGTGCGTGTGTGTGTGTGTGTGTGTGTGGGAGAAAGAGAACGATTTGTGCCTTGATAAAAAAAAAAAAAGAAGCCAATTTTCTGGCAGACTTCAGTGTGAAAACTGAAAAACTGGGACTGAATACAGACGTAGTTCAATCCAAGCTTTGGGTAGACAGTCTAATACTGTGCTTGTTGCGAAGGGCGACAATGCATCCCAGTTGGTCTTTGTAATTGTTATGCACTGTCACTATCTTAACATACTCCTCCTAACACTTTCCTCCACTGTGGTGTGAGCACAGAGCTGAAACACCTCAAAACCAAAGAGGCGAATTCTTCAGAGTCATGTTGATCTCATCCTGGTATTATTATTGGATTTAAATAGTAAGAAAAGTGATAATTGCTCATTAATTCAGACTTGTTGCTTTGAGGCAACTACACACTAAGATTTTGTGTCAGATGAAAGTTAATAATGTGAGAAATCGTCGGATGTTGCTTCAAAGAAGGCAAATCCAGCTTTTTGTCCCCTCAAATTGATTCTGATACTGATTCCTGTTTTTAATTTGGCTCTTTCACTTCTGGCCAATATCTACTGAAGGAAATGTGAAGGAAGGAAGCACTTGCAACTGACTTCAGGGGACAAGGATGTAAACAAACATGGCGTCTTAAGTGGTGTGTATAATACTGGGTGTTTTGTGCTTTGAAAAGACCCAAATCTTTTCCTCTGTTTCACAGTTCCACCTTGTGACACTAACGGCATCATTCCCCTTTTGCTTCGCCAAGTGTACATTTGTCAGCCGTGCTCGGATTGTTCAACGTCACTGAGATGCAAAGCCAGTTGTGTAAAATGGAAAAAAAAAGAAATTCGGCATCCTAAATGTGGCGTTGGTTGTCATCCATGTCGCCCAATGCCCGTTAACAATTTCAAGACTCACCTGATGCCCTGCGTCTTATGGGTCAGGCTATAATCGGGCTGATATTGTGTAGTCTGACCCCTACATACAGGACAGTGAGCAGTTGTTTGGCTGCAGCTGCCGCCTGGAAGGATTTTTATTTTAAATTGGCAGCAGGTCAACGCCTTTACTAGTCTGTTAGCTGCTATCCACTGTTGACCTCTAATCTCACTCACCTTAATTGAACAAATTGTAGTTTAAAATAGAGAACATGGATCGCAGTATATACACATAAAAGCATAGTTAATGTAGTAGAGCGAACAGGAAAGACTTGGCTTCATGTTGACCCATATCATGCTCTCCTCCAGAAACTTAAGAATCCTCCTTGACTCTGATTTGAATTTGAAAACTGAGAGTGATACAACCAAATCATATCTGTTTCCCTGTAATCCGGAAAATGTTTTCTTGACTCTATCACATCCTTAACCTGTCTTAACGTGCAATTTTTTAAATCTGGAATAGCTCTAGAGTCTAGATTTTCATTTTTTTTAGGTCTTGAAAATACTTAAGTTAAAGATGTTTTGTCTAAAACCGAGCACAACACCATTATTATCTTGAGTCCAAAACTGTACACAACCATGTGTTCTATTCGGATTGGTTTGAAAAACGCCTTATGTGTTAATCAAAGTAGTTAAAATACAAAAGGCAATGTCTTTATTGACCTCTGCTTTGTTTTCTAATATCAACGTCAAAGGGCATCCAAAGCTTTAAATCCTAAATGGGATCATTATTCATCCTCTGTTCTGTTCTTTCAGATCAGCCTCCATTAGACTCCTGGGTTAACTCAGTGCGGTGCCTTTTATTCATGAAGCTCATTCTCTCTTCCACTCTGTGTAGCTTTGCTGGCAAACAATGGTAGGCTCAGTTCTTCCCGAGTTCGAACTTGCCATATGAAAAATGTGTTTTCGATTGGCATTTCAGCCCTGATAGCTTCCGCTGAACCATAAGCCCGCTGGCCTCTCCACCTCCCATTAAGCATAATGCAGGTTGGAAATGCCTCTCTTAACTCGCCGAGCACCTCTCAAATCCCTCAGAGACCAATAGCTGGAATGACAGATCGGAGGGAGCGTCGGCATGGCATTTAAGGCTGCTAACGAGATAAAGCGCCCGAGCCTGGCACCTCTCACCCGCTCGCCTCTCCTTCGCCCTGCTCGCTGTCATCTGTGCGGCTCAAGAGCTTTAGCGGAGACGCGTCTGAAGTGGGGGCCACAAGCCATGCTCGTCTTTATCCTTCTCTTACCCCCTTCTTCCCAGACTCCCTCACGCTCCTCTATACCTCAATTCCTCCCACTAGCGGCACATAATTAACAGCACTGGGCCGGATGCCCAAGTGGCTGAAGGCTATGAGTCACTCCCCGGGCCCGGGAAGAATGGCGGATAAATCACCTGAGGGAGGAGGAGGGTTAGAACTTCTCTCTCCCCTCACACCTGAGTTCATTTGGGGGGACCCTATTACTAGGCCTTCCAATTACCCTGTCCCGCCGGCCTGAATTTATTTGTACCGCTCCCTCTCCGCCATAAAATTATAACTTTGCGTAATAATTTTTTGCTCGATGCAGTCTAACCCAAGGTTAATAGCCGCCTAGCTGACTTTGAAAAGGCTGAAGGATGCGGCTGCTCCGACGCTCTTCTCTTCCTCCTCCTCCTGCTCCGTACGCCCCCTCCTTTCATCCTCTTGTTCTGCCTGTAAAAGTAGTACTGGCAAGGGGAGTGGAAATGCCTAGCAGGAGTTATTGTCCAGTGCGACCCCATTAACAGTCCCCCGAGGTGCAGTAAGTGTCTCTCTTATGGGAGAAACTGCCATATATTGTCTGATCAAACCTTGAGGCCCTCACTGTTTTACGGCAGCGGTGGGCCCTGAACTGCTTTCAGTGGAGGCCCTCATAGAATAGATTTCCATCTAATGAAAAGAGATCATGGAGGAGTTTCCATTAACTTCTTATGGATAAAAGTTGAGCTTGTTTATTCAACTTGTGAGTGCTGCGGTGTGCACGGCTGTTGATTGTGTTATTAAAGTGCAGCCAAGGCCTCAATTTTACGCCAGGTCAAGGAGCTACACCGCTGAAAAAGGATTTATAGCTGAGTATTATGTAGTGGTGTAAGTGTTTACAAGTTCTTGGCATTCATCTTCTGCATCCTCAACCCTGACAAGAACAATTCAATCTCAGGGTCATACTATTTGAACTTTCACATGTATTCTTCTGTGCCACGCAAGCATCAGTTTAACATCACTTATTCAGATTTAGCACCAATTCCCGACTGGCTCGCCTTGGTTCACCTGTTATGGAATTAAACCGCAACAAAATACTTTCTACCCTGGTAAGAAGTACCCGCAGCTTTACAAAATTATATTTAAAGGATGCCCACCTCAAACGCATAATTGCATCAGACATTCCCCTCATGTCAGCAGAATGACAAACCTGCTGGGTTAAAGGAGGAATCCAGTTAGAAATGCATCCTAAAGAAGCTGTCTTACATTTTGTGGAATACGCTCAGTCACTTCCTCTCCAAGACGTTCATGTTATGCCTACTGCTCAATAGGGGATTATCGGCCTGGTTTCGAGTCAATTCAGGACTTCCGAAGATCCCGGGGTCGTTTCAGTTTTCAGGTTGAACAGATTATCTGGCTGAATAATTCTGTAGTATCAGAGGTTTACAGACTTATTGTTATCAACTAAATCAGAGCCTCTCTGATGTGTTAATATCAAACACATTTTAAAATTGGGGAGACAAGTATGAAAGGAACAGTGATTGGCCAAGTGAGCACCACAGCCAATAAGAGTGAGTTCACCGGGAAGCGTCACCAACTAGATGTTTTGAACTTGTGTTTAGAACTGAAACATGGCTTCCTACAGTGTAGATGAGACTTTTTTTTCCCGTATTAGGAGAACAGTAGAAAAAGGCAAACTGGAAATGTTGAAATGTGTATGAGAGCATGACTGATAAGGCAAGTTACTGAGTTCCTAATTATGAATTCGCTCACAAAAAGTGTGTGCTCCTTTGTCCCGATTGAATTGTCCACAGTGCAAACACATTCTCACAATTGAAATAATTTACATCTGTCATTATGTCTGTATTCTCCCACATTTGATAATTTCCCATTCTTAAAATATGTATTTAATATTTATTATTATTTGCTGGGCCTTTTGTGCTGTTTGTCAGTACATGTCTTTTATCTTGTTTTGTTTTTAACCAAATTGCCTTTGGGATTAATAGTCAGTTTGCGGTAGTAATAGTAAAGATGTTGTGTATTTTATTGTATTGTGTAGCTATTTCCCACTGCCTCCAGTGTTTATGCTAAAAGAGGTTGACCCTCTGTCACCTTCTAACTTAATACACAGCTATTCACCACTGACATTGGCTTTCTATATTGTTCTCATTCACGTATTTAACTGATAAATTAATCTTACAGTATGCAAAACAATAACAAACAGTTAGAAGAAATTAGAGGACACACAGCTAAACAAAATCTCTGCTCACACAAATGTCTCTTTGAAAAATAACACAATTAAAAACCTTTCACAGAAAAGCTCACTTGGATAATGCTCCCAACCTCACTCCCTTTGAGTTGGGCTAATTGTCTTAAAAATGAATGAACTTTTTATTGATTTTCTTTTTTGTACCTTATGCTCCGACTCCCCCAACACGTCATATGCAAAACTCCCTCGAATGGAACGTGACCTCTTAAAGTGCCTTAATCGTCACTTTAAAGGCCAAATCGAGATGAAAAGTTTTCAGCTGTATGAAGTTGATTTGAGAAAAAAAAAAAAGAACCAAAGCGACGTCGGCCCTTGAAATTGCATTTACTGTCATATTAAAAGAGGAACCTTCTTCTTTTCCAGAGGAATCTGAGGAATGAGTGGAGCTTTGAACTGTGGTTGGTGTGTGGAGGGAGGAGCACACAGTGTTTTTAAGCTCTGGCTTCATCCTCAACACATCTCTTCCTCACTGTCTCTGCCTCTCTGTTATTTCCAGATCCACATCATTGACTTTGATGATGAGAATAACATCATTAATAAGAATGTCCTTCTGCACCAAGCTGGGGAGATATGGCACATTGGCGCCAGTCCTGCAGATAAGGCTGTGCTTACCACCTGCTATAACAAAAGTGAGTCCCACTGTTTCCTTATGTCTCTGGCTCTATTCTTTGCCTCTGTATTCAGCATGTTTCTCTTTCTCTTTTTCCTTCTGTTTCTCTTTGTCTCCTTTTTGCATTTGCTGAATATCTTCTGTACTTTGTCTACATATGTCTTCCTCCTAATGAACTAATACTGACCTGGAGTCAAGTTGAAACTCAGAACATGTAATTGCATCTTTAACAGATGACCTGTGTCCACAGGTCTGATACTATAGCGGACTTGTTCAGAGTCATGTTCAGACTGATAGAATCAATACTAATGTGTGGACATGATGACCCAAGTGAGGGATGGTGGCAGCAGCTGCAAAGTCGCTGTCTTCCAGGGAAAACAAATCTTTAAGTATTTATGTATGTCAACTGTAATATTATATACATGTTTTTTTAGGATTTACAATATATCTGTACAGAATTTAAAGTAGAAAACAATCTACAACAGACCAAGGCAGGTAAACCCATTGCGATCAAAAAGGAAGTACCTTGGAATGTTGGACAGTGTGAACATGGCTGTGGTGAAGGAAGTCTTTAAAAATGTTACTCTAGTAAGAGTCTAAATATAATTTAGTCACGTAAATTACCAGATCTACTGCTCTAAGTGAATACAAGTAATTAAGTACTTGCTTTTAAATTAAAACTAAGTGTAGAGTGTTGCCTATCGCCTAATGCAATGGTCAACCTTATCATTAACTGTGACTCCTATATATTCTGCTATTTGCTGTAGTGGAGTAAAAGTGAAATGTACCTGTAATTAAATCTGCTCATGTAAAGTAAAGATGCACGAAGTACAATAATGAAGTAAATGTACTTTGTTACATCCCAACACTGCATACAGGAAAATCAGAAATGTATTACTAACTAAATTCTTTCTGGAAACATATACAACTATATTTGTTTTCACAATTTATAAATGAATACACACGTAGAAAATCAATGCATATATATAAACACAGGAGGAAATGAAGTTGAATATCTTGTATATACAATTAAAAAAAAGACCCTCTTTGTGGCTGTTTGATGCTGGTGTCAGAATTTAAAAGTTTGAACATCTGATACACTTTATACACTATATCGCACTTTGTTTTTGGTCTTGACATATAGTGTAAATATTGTTGTGATAGCCACTGATGTTCTCTCACACTTTCATGGCCTGAGAAAGGCTGACTGTGACCACTCATAGATGAAGTGAATACAGTTTAAAATCATGTAACAAAAGCACAGGGGAAAGTTCCTGCAGTTGAGAAGTGGCTTATAGTCTATGGTTATTACGTACCGACTGCCAAGTAGGGACAAACCACAAGCCAGTGGCAGGTTGTTGAGGGATGTGCTGGAACAAGTCTGATCCATGGCTGCTTCGCTTCGCACACCTCAGCCTCACATACAGGACTTAAAGGATCTGCCTCTAACGTTGTGGTGCCTGATATCACAGGACACCTTCAGTATTCTTGTGAGGTACATGTTCCAGCAGGTGGCATTTAAAGTGGCAGCATTTATTTCTAAGGTATTAAAGTAAGAGTGTATAACATGATTTACCTGTTCATTCATTAAATCAGATATGCTTTATGAATGGAGAGCATTTCAGTTTAACTATGGTCTTTTACAGAGTGTTGCATTATGGGTTGTTTGCCGCCTTATTATGTTGCAGTCTGACAGTCTGAAAAATGTTGACTTGTCAGAGAAAATAATTATACAAGAGGGATGAGAGTGAGAGAGCAACCGCCTGCGCTACAGGAACTCCATCAGCTGACAAGTGGCCACTGGAAAAGTGAGACGTCCAATAAGAAGAAAGATTTTGGAAAACAGCCAAACACTGTTTCACTGTCAGGTGGTTTATGGCAGGAGGAGTAAATGTAAGTTCAAATCAACTCTGTTTTAACATCGTTATTTTGCCCGGTGCACAGTGTGATCACTCACAAAAATGATTACTTCAGGACATAGCGCTCATCCTCGGCGAGTGTATTTGTTTTGCTCTGCCTCGCTCTTGCTAATGCCTGAGTGCACGGTGAAAAACAACAACTTGTGTTGTATTTTTATAAATACTGTAACGATAATGGTCCAAAATGATGTGAAAATCCAAGCTGCTGGTTGTGTAATGGTGCGGGGAATGTTTTCTTGGCACATTTTGGGTCCCTTAACACCAATCAATCATGATTTAAACGCCACAGCCTTAATGAGAATTGTTGCTGACCATGTTCATCCCTTTATGGCCACAAGTTACCATCTTCTAATGGCTTCCTCCAGCATGATAATGCAGCGTATCATAAAGCAAAAGTCATCTCAAACTGGTATCATGAGCGTGACGATGACGTTGAGTGCACTTCAGTGGCCTCCCCAGTCACCAGATCTGAATCCAATAGAAAACCTTCCGGGTGTGGTTGAATGGGTGATTTGCACCTTTAATGTGCATCTGAAAAATATGTTGAAATTATGGTTAGCAGTTACGTCAACATCTCACAGCAGGGTTATTTTTGGAAAGCCAAAACAATTTCCTAGTGCCCTCTTCTTTCAAGTATAACCCCTATGTATTGGGAGTAGTGCTCCCCCTGGAAATTCTAAAAGGCGAGGCAGAGACACGCCTACCTAGCCCCTCAACCCCATCTCTCTCCCCCTCACACATGGACATCATAAACACAAACACATGCAACATGCTAATTAGCTTGCAAAAGATAAGTCATCCAGGATGTCTAGGACTCCAGTAATGCTGCATGAAGACTTTCCTGTCAGCCAAGACCAAAGTCATCCTAAGCTGTTTGGACCACTGACACAGGTGGCCCGTGCCGAGACACCCGGGGCTAAACTATGTGTGAGGACTACGGTTGTCCCGCACTGGTGTGTGTGTGTGTGAGAGACAGCTGAGGGGCAGGAGAGGGTGGGGGACGATGTGGAGGTTTAGTTTCAGCTTGGATTTGAAAATGACGGGTTGCTGGCGGGTGACCTTTGATTGAGGGTGTTACCCTTTTCAGCTATGTGTACATGTCATGATATAGAGACATCTCAAATGGTTTACTCAACTTAAGCAAAGTCCAAGACAGTTTGAAACACAAGGTGGTGTTATGAGTTATGTTCAACCCATAAATGTAGATTTTTTTTTTTATTTGGTAAGAAATGTGATATTAAAACCAATAATATGTATTTTATGAAACAGTCGTATAATTTGGTTTGCAGCTCAAAAACACATTTAAGTTAAAACCTGGTTGTAGAGTTAGAATTGCTGTTTGGAGGGTCCTAGCAAGAATGTTTGACTGAGGTTGCAACACACAAGAGCAGGCAAACAGACCACACTCACACAAGCACGTGAGCGCGCACACACACATCACCTCCATCACCCTCTTTCCTCGCTCTCTCTCGTTTCTCTTACTGTCTCTTACTCTCTGTCAGGTGATCGCTACATGCTTGAGTTCACAGTATGACAGCCACTCTCGACCAGGCAGGATCTCCCGACATCTCACTTCGCACTGCTGCTCACACACACACACACACGCACACACACACACACTCGCTCAGATACAGTATATACAGTACAAACAATATATACACATACTCAAGTGCATTCCTTACAATGTTTCTATATGCAGCCTCCCACCCGCGCTCCTGTTTGCGGGTAAGATAGGGCTGTTGTTCAAGATGATTGCTTGCCCACATACTCCGAATGCAAGGTTGTCTAAAACCACTCAAGACCTCGTGGATTCGCACCACATTGCTCTTTAATTTGACAAATAGGCCTAACGCCAGTGTTTCGTAGCCCAACGCCTGCCCACACACTGTCAATAGCTATACCAAAAAGAAATTAGGCTCTTTTGCTTTCTCCCTCGCTGCTTTTTCTCTCTCTCTCTCTGTGTGTGTCTGTGATAGGTTGTGCCTTCCAGCCTTAAACTTTTATTCCAATTACTGTATCAGTTCTACATTTACTCCACTGCGTCCAATTAGCAGCTCTGGCTCTGGTGTGCATGTGCCAAAATAAATCATTTGTGATGTGGCTTTAAAGGAGTGTATGCATTTCCCCCCCAACATAAATACACACACTACACTGTGCATGACCGTGTGGTGTGTTTGTGTGTTTTCCTCCCTCCAGCCAGCGACAGCAGGGTGGTCTCTTGTGCGGCGGTATGGCGGATGCCCACTGACTGGGAGACGGGGAGCCACGAGTCACCTGACGACACCGCCCACAACCCTCAAACCCTGGAGCTGCTTTGTCACCTCGACAGCAGTGCCCATGGCAACGCAGCCTGGTAGGTGTTGCTGAGGAATGACTGTAAAAGTCTTAACACAAGTTGATGCAAGTGCAGTGATTGTTTCTCATCCAGAGCTGTGTGCAGTTGTGTTTGGCTCCTGTGTGTATCTGAAGGAAATTATTTTTTTATGGAAATCTGAATGAACTACAAACAGAAGCCTGAGACACTTGGATAACGTTCTGGTGATAAAATTATATAAATATGTCTTATTTATAATCAATGACCTCATTCATGTGATCAGTTTTGGTCGCTTCCAAACCGTTGCATTGATTAATGCATAATCCATTTTCTGAATAGAACTAAGCAGTAAATCAGTACAACTCTACTCTGATGTAAGATTCACATTTAGCTAATGGAATTTTATGATATATCAGTTAAACGATACAGTCTTTTGATTTATTGAATCTAACTATTCAAAGTAAACAGTGAATCACGTTTGGTCTCCGTAGACATATTAGAAATAATTTTCAAAGTTCGACAAAGTAATTTCAGAATTCAAGGGCACCCTAGCAGTATTTTTTTCCTCATGATCCACACACACACACACACACACACACACACACACACACACACACACACACACACACACACACACACACACACACACACACACACACACACACACACACGTTAAGTGCAAGTTAAGTGTGGCACAGGGAAAGGTCCAAGTCAGTGGTTCAAATGGTGTGTGTGAGACAGTCGTGTCTGAGGAGGTGGCCGAGCATGTGGTAGTTTAAGGGTTTAGTTTCAGCAGCTTTCCTAATTCTCACTCACGAGTGGTTGCTGGAGGCGGGGCGGCCGCCATCTTTTGATAAGAGGGTGTCGACTTTTTCATATATGAATATCATTAAGAAGAGACGTCCCAAATAGTTGACTCTACAGAAGCATTGGCCCTGAAAGGTCCAAGACAGCTTCAAACACTAGGTGGTGTTTTGAGCCAGCCAACACATACTTTTTTGTTGTTGTTGTTGTTTTTTTGTCATAAATGTTATATTAAAACCAGCTTTCATATATTTTATCAAGGAACAGTCATATTAAGTTTACAGCTCAAAAACACATTTAAGTGAGCAGTACCTCTTAAAAGGAAAAGAATCTTACCTTACATGACCCTTCTCATTATGATTCTCTGTGTGTATAATGTTCCGTATATTTTATTTTATTTTTCATGGCTCCGACTGACAGATTGACCGGCCCTGATCTGAGATTGTACTCAAGGCCTGATCTTCTCTAGTCCCGGCTCCTGTGCACAAGCCCTTGCTACAATTCAATGCGTATGAGAATGAAAATCAATGGTCACTTGCCTTTTTAGTCCACTCTTCATCAGCTGCCTCATGATTGCTATCAATTTTAGAGGCGCCAATCATTTAGCATGATGTATACTGTAGTAGGTGTCTGCGAGGCAGAGATAAATATGGATAGAGAGTGAGGACAATGGAGGGAGAAAGATGGTGAGATGCTAACAAAGCATAGAGGGTGGGGGGGGGGGGGGGGTACACAACTTTGTGTGTATTTTGTGCTTGTGCATAGAAACTGGAGGTCTTTGTATCTGTGAGGGTCGCTGTATCCACGTATGTGTACTGTGTGTGTATGTGTGTCTGTGTCAAAGGGTAGGTCAAGCAAGGCTGCTGGGTAAAGATTGATGGCTCTGAGGTCTAACATCTCAACGCCCCGAGAGCTGTAACCCTCACAAGGGCACCACAGTGTGTGTAAGTGTGTGTGTGTGTGTGTGGGTGTGTGTGGTTGGTGGGAGTGTGCGCTGGGCGCTGTGAAGCCTGTAGCCTATGCTGTGCACTATTGGCTTCCTTAGATGGATGGCTTTGGTCTATTGCCCACCTCTTCCATCTTTTCATGACACACACACACACACACACACACACACACACACACACACACACACACACACACACACACTTACACTTATCCCCACTGACTCTAATAATACTGGCGGCTTGCACCTTTGAGTGTGTGTGTGTGTCTGCGTGTGTGTTCGTGTGAGCAGCCAAATAGTGAAGCGATTGGAGCGTGTATACTTATGAGGCTTTTGTCTTTTTCATGTGTGTGTGTCTGTTCACCTGCTTCTCTGTGTGTTTGGGTCTGCTGTAGCGTGTCTGCCCGTGTGTAGCCTGCATCCTTCGTGGGTGTGTTTTCCAGTCGCTGGTGTCCCTCCACTCCCACCAACAATAACACTTTCTCCTTCCTCCAAATCCCCTCATTGTTCGGGTGGGCAAACATCTGAGCCTGTGCCCTGTTGTGAGGCGTGCTCTGAATGGAAATATCGGCAGAATACACCCAACAAAACAGGGCTAAACAGAGCAGGGGGAAAACCATGTTTTTTTTTCTTCTCTGTTGCTCGGCTGTTTTTTCCTTATTCTTCCTTGCACTTGGTTTCGATTGGGAGCCGCGTGCCAGTCGAGCAAATCGATTCCCGTGGAGCAATTTGAGCCAATCAGAGCCCTGGGAGAGAATGGTAAAGCGCAAAAGGCAACGAGGTTGATTTTCTAAAGTGGGGTGTGACAGGAGGGGGTAGGAGGTGTTTGTTGGTGTGATTTTGTGTGTTGGTGCACACAGGCATGAATGCAATCATGTGCAGTATGTGTGATCATTGCAAGTGAAAGGCTTTTAGATTTCCTGGGTCTCTTTAAAAAGTCTGGCTGCATGCCTTTCATACCCTATAGAGCAATAGTGTGTCTGCTCTTTGTCTGTTTATGTGCCTGGCTTCTCAAAAGTGAGGTGTATGAGTGCAAGGGCCAAATTCGAACTGAAGCCGTAAGTAACTGCATTTATAATCTCTTCTCACCCTCTGATTCGGTGGCCCTGAAGTGCGAATCACAACATCAAATTACAAAACACAATTAACTTGTTAACTTTTAACACAGAGGGTAGGTACCTGCTATCCACAAGGTTTGTCGCGCATTGGACGGACACACCGTCTGTCTTTTTTTCACAAAGGAAATGACAAAACACATTTTATGATTTTTTCATGTTTCCTTACTTGCATTTGTGTTTTGTGATTTGCCGTTGTGTTTTGTGATTTGTCTTGATTTGCTTCTCAGGGTCACCGTACACAAATGCTGTCAAATGAAAACCTAATATTTAAATATAATTTGTCTTTAGATTAATGTTATTATTAATTGTGGCCTTAAGGGTTTAGAATTCACACATGCATTGAGTGAAATTACCAGACTAAGCAGGATATGTGACACTAATATAACAAATATATAATCTACAATAACTACTATCAACCCTAAATCAAACACCTTCTACTGTGCTGAATGGTTGTAGGGGTCACTATATATTTTATCACTGCTGTGTGACATTCATTAGTCCTTTCCTGACTCGTTTTGTACTTGTGGGGAAAACAATGTTTGCTGTTCTGCAGCTGCAGAGATTTTTAAGCTTCAGTCAAAGCAACAAATATTGATTCGGATTTATTTTTCAGTGAATAGCAATTATATTGATTTACTGATGTCTGGTGGATCTGTATAAACATGTTGGATGGTAAATAAATAGATAAACAAAGGACCTGACATTTGGCAAGTAAATATTCGATTTTGTATTTTTCATTATATATATATATATATATATTTTTTAAAACTACATCAGTCTTTTTTTTCCGTGCCGATCCCTGGAGTGTCACAGCGGGAGGCGGACCAAAGCGAGAACGTGAATAAAAGATTCAATAAGGGTTTCCATGTCAGCGATGCTTAACAAATCCATGTATTTCTCTAATGTAGATCCACAGTTGCACCATTTATCATAACCCATGTCTAGCCAGTGTTTGCCATTTTAATCTGCAAAGACCAGCCCTGATGCTTTAAGCATTGCTCTTTGCTAACAAAAGAGATTAAAGGTTCGCTAAGAGATTGGTTAATATTAGAGTTTTGTAAATTTCTGTCCTTTGGCAGCTCACATTACTCAGGTTGTCGGCCATTGTGTGGCTTAATGCTGATTGATCCACTCATTTTCCACATCGTAAAGTCGGGTATTGCCTGCATTTTTCTCCTCCCAGGTGAATTTGTCCATATATCGGAAGGAGTAATCTGTTTATATGTTTAAATAACTGTAATAGTGTTTATTTCAAAAAGTAATCACTTGCATTACCAGTTACTCACAAAAATAATGGTGTTAAAATGACATTACTCCCAACACTGGAAGACACGTGTTCAGGGACTGGTTGAGTCAAGTAGAATTCCACACAACAGCAGAACCAAAATAGAAACCTGTGGTTTGAACACAACATGACACTCATCAAGTAATAAAGACTGAAATCTGTGAATCTCTAATTGCATTGATAGAACCAATCTTTTCCCACCATACTTGTGTGTGCACTGTTTTCCTTTGTGCCATTTGGGGTATTTTTATTTTTTAGTAAGGTTGCCGTCTTAACTTGTCTGTTGCTGATCTGTAATTTGAACCTGAACCCTTAAACCAAATCTTTAAATAGCCTTTTGAATGTGCCACCAAATCCATTTTCAGACATGAACTCCAAAAAATGTCTGGACAACGGTCTTTGTCCCGAGTTTTGCTTTCATGTATAAAGAATGCAGCAGGAGGTCATCCAGCCAAACGTATTCAGAAAAACATAAAAATCTCCAGATCATTCAGCTGAGGGGTGGCGCAGGAGGCGGTCTTACATTTCCACTGCAGAGATCACGAGTTTTTGTTTACAGTCATTGACATTGTCCTCAATGCGGTCACTCACTCTGGGTGAATCCTCCAGATATTGGGCTCATTCTGATATTATCTGGAGTTTTTAAAAGGGTGCTGGCATTAAGAATTCCACATAAAGTCCCCCGACTCGGCCATTTACATTCTCATATCCCGCACGCATAATTTCAGGACTGCATATCTGAAAGAAGCTAAAATGAGGACCAACCAAAATGTCCCCTTTTTCCTAATGGTCCTCACAAAGTTAGAAATACAATTACACACACAAACACTGACATCAGTGTCACTATATTCTTGCCAAAATCTCATCCAGTCACACATTCACATGCCGTTTTTCTATTGGTTGTGAGCTTTGTATTTGAAGGCCAGTGATGAAACTCATATGGCTGCACAGCACAGCAAAGTGGGGCACAATCTGATGAGTGAGAGACATAGAGAGAAACAGAGAGAGGGAGAGAGAGGTGCATCTGTGTCCCAGGCATAGATATATGGGGCTGTAAAACCTCCATAGCTCTCCCCTGCAGTATTTGCATACCATTCCAATACAGTGTGCCAGCTTGTTGCAGAGCTCAAGGTCAAATGCACATAACATTTATTCTTAATAAGAGAGGAAGGTGGTATAAGAGACTATAGAGTCAACTGTCTCTCCCTCTCTCTTCCTCCCTATATTGCATGACTTAATAGAGACTATAGGAAAGCATACGGTGTGTGAATCCCAAAGTGGTGAGCATGTTTTAAGTGTTGAGCTGCTGGGAATGTGTGTGTGAGAGAAAGAGAAGTGGTTTCTAACATCCTGCCTACGAGTGTATATGCTGAGATACCACTGTGTGTATGTGCCCTCATATTGAATGCAAAGACATAAGTAAGTTCATTCGAAAAAATTTCTAACTTATAGGAGCTCAACTTCCTTTCAGGGCCAAAAAGCTGGTCCTCCCAAGGTAACTCATTCTCCTTTAATGTTGGATTTGCTTAGGATAAGGGCTGGGGTTAGACATGCAGGGGTAACGGTTTGTCAGGTGTTTGCAGGTGTTGTGCAATAGTAGGAGTAGAATTGATGTTGGCTAATTATTAATAATCATGAAATATGATTATTAAAATAACAATTATTTCTTAAAAATAATCAAAAATGATAAAGCTATTAATTAAGAAATGTAACACATTTAATTCGAAATGATACGGTTATCCATTAATAATAGTTAAAATAATCAATGAAAACAATAAAATTATCAATTAAGAATAATACAAATCTATAATCATTGCTTATTGTCGCGGGGCACCACCCTGGTTACAGGGACCAACGATACAATCTATAAATATCAGTCTCATAATGATAAATGTCAAATCAATAATCTCAATATTTAATATTAATAATTATTTAATTAACAGTGAAGGCTACTAAGTTCGAGCACAGGCAATCATAATCCAGCTGCTATCACATACATATGCACAAATAATCACAGACTACAGATACTTTAATTACAAAAGCATTTATTAAAAAGGGGAAATAAAGTTATAATGTTATTCAATGATTCATCATTTTAACAAGCTCCGATATTTCAAAGATAAACACAGCAGCAGCACTTATCACAATTCAGAAAATACATGTAAAACCGGCGGTCTACCTATGTATGTCTGTCTCGGTGTGTGTGTGTGTGTGTCTGTGTCAAAGTGTCTCTCTGTGTGTGTGTGTCTATGTGTATGCATGTGAAATAAAGTTAGTGTTATCTAATGATTCATCATTTTAACAAACTCCCATATTTCAAAGATAACAACAGCAGCCGCTTATCACAATTTAGAAAAACACATGTATTCATCTATGTGTATCTGTGTGTGTATCTGTCTGTGTCTATCAATGTGTGTCTGTGTGGGTGTGTCTGTGTGTGTGTGTGTGTGAGAGAGCGAGAGAGAGAGAGAAAAAGAAGGGGGCGTGGCGATGACGCAGTCACATGGTGACGTCACATCTAAGATGGCGGCCGATCATGATTCGTGGAATCAAGGCCTAAAAACTCTCAAAATGGCGGATTGACTACAAAACAAGATGGCGGAGCCGTTATGAATTTAGAGCCAGAATGGGAGGAGAGGGAGAGAGGAGGCGTGGCAATAATAGATTCAAAATGGTGGTTTAACTTGCGTTATCCAAAATGGAGTCTATGTTAATGACACCATGTGGCCGGAGCTCACACTGGTGGTCGTCACATGAATTACACAAAGGGATTTTCAGACAAAGAGAATTCTTTGTCTCTGCTTTGGCGTTCGGCCGCATGGCTTCCAGATGTGTCCAGCCTCTCTGAATATAGATTTAACTATGTTACATGAACTGTATTCTAAATACAGATCGGATGTGTGTATAGGTCGGTTTAGAAGGAGAGAGAGAGAGAGAGAGAGCAAAGCTCTTAAAAGCACCGTCAGAGACAAGTTACATTTACTTTACCACTCAGCACCCAAGTGGCGTTGTGTGCTGAGGTTTGAACGGTAAAGTCTCTTTAAAGTTGTTCAAACGGTCACAATGAGCTGGAGACGCTGCTCACGGCGCTTAAAAACTGTGGCACAAGGCCGTAACCGGAAACCGGAAGTGGCGAGTCGCCGCTAAACATTAGAGACTCGGCGGTCTCATACAAAACAAATACGTTCAAGTATTAAAACAATACGCTACGTATTAGATTAACATCTGCCCAGACAATAAAGCCTCTTACTGTACCACCCTCGCGGTGTGCGTGCGCGTCGGGCCAGTGAATCACGTGGTCTCTCAAGCGGTCTTCGGCCGCTGGACCGGACAAGCAGCGGATTTTCTCGTGCTGCTTCGATGGGATGAACGTCGTCCTTCTTCTTCAGGGATGTGGAGCTCGTGCTCCTCAGCGGAATGAATCTCGCGCTTCTGCAGGGGATGAACAGCGGTAACGCCGCTGTGGATTTGGAAAGAAAGTCTGTGATGCTCGACCGGCGAGCGAGTTCCTGTGCGCGGCCTCTTCAAGTTAAAATAACAAAAGTCCTTTTGAAAATAAAAACGTCGACTGAATAAAGAAATAAAAGAAATGAAATAAAATAACTCTGGTTGATAAACTAAAAGTTAAGGTTGCCCCCGTTAGCAACTGAATCAGCTGAGAGGCCCCGAAGGGGGCCTGGTGTTGTCTTCAGAGCAGGGTAAAAATGGCATCGATTATTGGGGTCTCAGTGGTTTTGTTCTACCTGAGAGGTCCTCCTCCTTGAGGAGTTGGTCATAGGATGATGCTGGCTTTAAGCCAATTGAGTGTCAGAAATGGATCTGAGTGGGCGGGGCTTGGGACTGAGCGGGGGTTTCTGGGAAAACCCCAGGACATTTCTCCACCACCAGGGGGAGATTCTTGAGCCTGCAGGAGGATGTTTCCCGCCCAAAGTTTAACAACCCTTTGTTCCTCTCGGCTTCAGTGTCTGGTGGCCCCCCCGCTGGGCTCTGGCCCAACACAGGTCTATTGGAACACAATATTCACATATGTTAACTGAAAAAAATCTTGGATTAAGGAAATAATACCACTGATATACCTGGGGCCCAATAATAAATCGATTTAAAATTCAAGCTAAAAGAGAACAAATAAACACTTAGTCACTGCCACCTTTAAATGTATTCATCTGTAGCAAAGGGATCTTGATTGTGTGAGCTGATCTGAATCCTTTTCTCTGAAATAGGTTCTCTCAATGCTTGTGTCTCTACTATATGCACTTGGCTGAATATGTTTTATTTCCTGGGGGAGGACACAACAGCTTTATGGTTTCATAAAAAAATATTCAGGTGGCAAAAAGAAGGCAGCTGCTGGAATTCCACAATTAAACTTATGCTTGAAGCATGTGCCACATGATTTTGGTGCAATTGGGTTTGAGTTGACAATGTGCTAGTGTCATTAGCTCAAGATGGATAAAAACCCTGAGTTTCAGACATTTTAAACATACACATGGTCATGTGACCTTTGGTCTCCAGGCAATAAATGTAAGTCAGTGTAAGGATCCCTCCTAAATGACAAGTGTGGTTGGTGTATCTGTGCGTCCCTGCCCATGACTTCATGCTCTTCGGGAGGACAATAAAATCTGTCCCTCAGCAGCCAGGAATTTACAGTCCTTATTAACACAGCTCCTTCCATGTCCTACCTCCCATTTGTCCTCCCTCTCTCTATATCTCTCTCCACACATATGCATATTTGAGCCTTGGACTACATTCAAAAGCAGTCCTCTTCAGACCAACTTCTTCCTTCCTGTCATTTCTTTTATCTCTGGCTAGCACGCTCACCTCCTCTCACACGCGCTCTCTCTGTAACACTGGCATCGTTGTTGCTGCATCAAATTGACGAATGAGTCCGAGGAAATGCAGGTGTCTAATTGATGGAGCCTTTAAATAAATAGCATCATTTCGTAAACCTAATGACAGTAGCTTCTCAAAGCTGCTGGGCTCAGACACCCCAACCTTCAGCCGCAGACCACGTCTTCACCTCCCTGACATTTTACCTACTTTAACCCAGATTAGACACCGATTTCTTTTTTCCTTGAGCCGAAAAAGTCACACTAATGAAAAGCCGAACAAGTACGTTGCAGCTATTCCAGGCCAAGGTTAAGTTACGCTTTTTGCCAGGTCTCCCGACATATTGCTTTTTAAAGTCGACAGAGCTCAAGAGTTAAAAGGACTGCTAACTCACTCGGGCTGTGTCCTCTCCTTCATACCCTGTAGTTGTGTCCCTGCCTGCATTTAGCTGCTGAGCCGATCCAAACTGAGAGCAGGCAACAAAAGCATACAAGTGGTCCAACCAACACCGAGGGAGTTATAAAGCTGAAGTTCGGGCTCTGTTGTGTCAGGTGTGGTTACGTCCCTGAGGTTTGTGCGCAGAGTGGATTCCTTAGGTAGAACAAAGTGGAGAATCGCAACTATGAGAGAGAATGTTGTGCGGAATCGATATTCTGTAAAAAAAATCAAAGCAGTATGCAGTTAAATCTTCCACTTTAGTAACACCATTGAGGCTACCCTGTATCCCACTGCTGCTTTTGAACACTAGATTGACAGAATTGGGGCTGCTGGATTTGGCAGTAAGTACTCACTTGTATGCAATCGTCAATTTCTTGGCAAAGTAATGATGCTGCAGGCTGTAGCTTGATTCGGGAAAATCAAACCAGCCACTGGCAATATGACATTTTAGCTCAGATTTATTTATAAAGCGGCAAATCATCACATACAATATCTCAAAGCACTTTACGATATTTTAAGGAGAAACCCAACATTTCCCACAGTGAGAAAACCTGTGTCGACATGGGGGGAGGAAAAACTCAGTTTGAACAGGAAGAAAACCTCCAGCAGAAGCAGAGACTCGGGGTGGGTGGCCATCTGCTTCCACCGTTAACATGACAAACTGCAACACCTCTGGCTGGTGATGACACAGAGTGCTGAGTCTGGCTTACAGAAGCTGGACAAATGTGAAGGGGTTGAACAGTTACCAGCGAAATGTATTTGGAATCATAGAAAATCTAATGTTTAGGGGAATTATAGGAAGATTAATAGCGTATAAGTTAAAGTAAGAAAATGTACATTTTCATCATACTCAGAAGCACTTTGTGTTTGAGCAAATATAAAATCATAGAATGCTAAGACTCTAAACTGAGTGGCTGAACACATTTTATATAATATCTGAATACATCAGCACATTAGTATTGTCATCGTGGTCATATTAGCATGCTGACATTCGGATTCATTAAGTGCACTGTTGTACCTGTGGACAGCCTCACATAGCTGCTGCCATGGCTTTGGAATCTTAGCCTTAAAAATTTGAAAAATAAATAAATAAATCTAGCAATGAATATATTGTACTAACAAGAAATGTGCCTGATATGTTATTACTGTTTACCACACAGCTCCGTTATTTCCCTGTGAGACATGTTCTTTTGTTTACCATGAAGAATGGAGAATACCTTCAGCTTGTCAAATTATCAACCTTTTATGAATGTAATTTCCTTTTTGATACTGTAAGTGCAGAAAATATGCATCCATATATTTGTACGCAAATACTGACCAGTAGCATGACCTGGTGATACATAGAGATGGTTAAAATCAGTTCAGTGGTACTGTATTTTACAGGCAATTGAAGAATCTTACCAATTTGGCATATTACCATATATCTGCATCATGTGGGGATTAGCGTGCATGCAGGCATGACCAACCTCTGGATTACAATTGACTGTGTCGGTGTGTGTCTGTGTGTGTATGTATTTACAGTGTACTGTGGGAACCCATGGGGGATGGCAAGCGTATGATTTCACTGGCTGATAACCACGCACTACTCTGGGACCTGCAGGAGAGCTCCTCACAGGCCACGGTAAGACACACACATGCACGCTTGCATGCGCACACACACACACACACACACACACACACACACACACACACATACACAATGTAAACCACAATAAATACGCACAGACTCTATATCACACAATACAGTAGCTAACTCATTATTTGATAACCACCGTATCGTCTCGGTGTTATCGGACGCAAACATCCTTTCTCTGACACAACAGCAGAGTGTGCACTAGTAATTCTGTTTCATACACTCACACACAAAAACACACACTCACACAGCCTGGTCAGGTTTCTAAGCTGTGGCATTTAAATATTATTCTGGTCAAGTCTCTGCCACTGTGATACTAATAAACAAGAAGAAAGTCCTTCACTGTATCTGTTTCCACAGTTAACTTCTAGTGTCACATGAAAAGTTCACAGACTTCATGGCCAAATATCTGTGGCCTTTGAAACATTATACCTAAATCTGCTAGTAGAACAAATGAATCTAAAACAATAAATTATTGATAACTGAGAAACTTTCTCAGAGCACCAAGAACCTTTTACGGAACTTAGTTATATATGGTAGTTATGAATAATGTCTGTCTAGTGCCAGAACAACCGTATTAACTGTGTTCTGAGTAAACACTTTCAGATAGTTCACACAGTATTAGAGTGGAATTTGAGTTGAACATTGTGAGGCACAGGATGAGTTCTTAAATTTTCTGTACAGATGGATGACATGATCGCTCCACAAGTTTATTTTAGTTCTTATCACATTGGTGTTTGTTCAATTGCTAATTCTCTGGTAAGTTTGGTCTTAACTATTGGATGCTATAACAACAGGGTGAAATGTCATGATTGACAGCTGAGACCGACTCACGATTGGTTGACTGTTTATCGGAGGGACCTTGATAACGAGACTCCAGCCCTACGGTGCAGACTTTGGCTCCAATTGCCATCATCGGCAAAAGATGGCTCCATTGGTATCTAGAATATTTTTGGCTTCATTTTTAGATAGTGGAAGGAGACAGGTCATCCTTCAGGTGAAGTGGTAACACAGGAATTTGCTAAAGTTTTTTTTGCAATTCCCAGTTTTAGTTTCTATGGTTACATGGTTCCTGGAAGTGCTTGGTTTTAAGGGGCTTTATAGCACCCTCAACTTTTTTAGAAAAGCTTTCTAATTTATCTTGGAAAATTCTACACAACCAAACCAGGGCAACTATATCTTTATGGTCCCCAATGTGTGAACAAGAATCATTTTATGTTAAATCAGGAGAGGGACCAACAGAAGCTGTTGCCTCACAGGGATTTTAGAGAGACCGCCATGTTTTTGAGTACTGCAGAATTGCACAATAATGGCTTTTAATTGCCTACAAATATATTTAACACCTGTAGCTGAATTCTGTCTAAGCACTCTCGGTCAGTTCACTTAGTTGTGTCCTTCCTAATGCAAGGTGAAGAGGCTTTTCACTGTAAATTCTCTGTCTCCAGCCCGCCAGCTTTGCAATTAAAATGCCCATTATGTATTCAAAGACTCAAGATAATGGTGTGTGTCAGGTGTATGTGTATGTGAGGAAGAAGTAATAGAGTGGTCTGTCTGCCCAGTGTTTCATGGGTGTGTGTGTTGTTCCATTAGAAGCCATGAGCGATGGGGAATATAGATGAGTCATTAGTAATTCATGCACTCGTTGAGAGATTCACATAAAGGGCAGCCGGGCCGCACACCTAATAGAAACAAGTGTGTTAGTCTGTGTGGGCATGCATGTGTGGTCATGTGAATACAGTAATCTGACCTTTTGAAAAATTTCTAGTCAAAGTTTGGATTAATGCATGTACATTACCTTAGGAGAGGCGGTGGACTAGTGGCAGAAACTTGGACTATGGGCAGAAAAGGTCTCTGGTTCGACTCCACAGAGAAACAACAAAAAGACGAACCTGGATTGATCTGTCCAAAAATCCAAGAGGATTCTCCCTACCCTGTCTAGTGCCCCTAAGCAAGGCTCCTTACTCCCCCAACATCTGCTCCCCGTGCGCCGAACATGGTTGCTCACTGCTCTGTGTGTCCTGCACCAGATGGGTTAAAAGCAGAGGTTACATTTCCCTACCTGCATGAGTGTGCCTGTGCATGTCTGTGATAGTGTTTGGGACAAATGAATGTATCTTAATTCTTAAATCTCAATTAATCTTAATTCTTAATTCTTACTGGCTCTTGCTCTGTCATTGTGGGGCCATGTGTTGTACTCCGATTCCAACTTTTTTGCACATTCAAATCATTCAAAGCACTTCAAATCACAATGATGCGTTTTATTTCAGGTGATTTAATGTTGCCACTGATTTTCAGGAAAATGAAATGATTTAGATTGCTCATGAGATGGAGCTGTTTGTAGTTTATGCATAGTATCAAGCTGTTGAAATGTGCAATATAAATATCGAATTGTGGAGGGTTGTCATGTTGCGGGATGACTGAGAAGTCTGCCATGTTCATTTGTCGTCCTTCAGAACATGGCCCTGGGCCAGCATTCGTTCCCATCGTGCCTAATGTATATGGATATTAGCTCTAAGCTAGCGTTGATCCATCTGTGGTGTGTGATGACAGTTTGCAGCTCTGTTGGCAAATAGAGGTTAGACCTTTCCATTTAGACTGTATGTACTACACGTTCTTCATCCCAAAGAATCACTGACAAGATGCATTTTTAGATACAGTCAGGAATTAAACATCCCTAAACATGATTTTGCTGTCATATTGTCGAGGTGAAAATATGATTGGAAAAAATTCATCTAGATATCAGTTGAATTTGTTGATTTTTTTTTGATTGACTGTTTCTCCATTGATTCAGATACACTGGTCGAGTAGATTATTAAAGGCAACCGTACACTTGCTTATTCAGGCAATAACCCAATCACCCAACCATGTTGCAGCAGTGCAATACATAAAATCCTGCAGATACACTTCAGAAGCTTCAGTAAATGTTCACATCAGAATGAAGGAAAATGTGATCTCAGTGACTTTGGTGTGATTGTTGGTGTCGGATGAATCCAGTAAATAAATAAATAAATCCAGAGAGAAACAGTTCGTCAGTAACATCTTGTTGAAGAGAGAGTTCAGAGGACAATGGCCAGACTGGTTACAGTTGACATAGAGCCTATAGTAGCATCCCTTTACAACTGTGCTGAGCAGAATGAACACGTCAAACCTCAATGGTGGTGGAGCACACCAGGTTTCTCTCCCCACAGCCAAGAACAGAAATCTAAGGCTGCAGTGGACAAAAACTCAAAAACAACACTGGACAGAACATAGCCTGGTCTGAGGTGTCTGGATTTCTTCTGAGTCTACAGACTGTAGGATCAGAGTTAGATGTCAACTGCATGCTGGTGGTGGTGTCATGGTGCAGTTTCTTAGCGATGGAGAGGTGGGTGAAGTGTTTGACTCCACAAAACACTTTTGGAGTTCCAGGTGTAAACAAGGTTCCAGCCAAATCCAATACAGTGGAAGTAACTTGTGATTCATTTTTCAAATGTAAAAATAACTGCCTGCATACGGCTTGTGGGGTGTCATAAAGGGGCCGGAAGTCCCGACATTCAAATTCTTAGGCTTCCTAGTCTTAAACTGGTTTCATGAATAGGACGGTGGATAAAGTGCCTTTCACAGTCACCAGATCTCATCCAGCAGAACATCTTTGGAATGAAGAATGGCAGTGTGAATGTGCCGCTGACAAATCTGCAGAAATTATGTTGATGCAGTCGCATAAACATGGAGCAGAATCTAAAAGGAAAGTTTCCAATATCTTGGGGAATAAATGCAAAGATGAATCAAGGGTAATTTGAGAACAAAGGGAGGCCCTTCTCAGTGTATGTTCTTCCTAATGAGGTGCAAAAATCTCTCTATAATTAATGTGGATTAAACAAATCCTTGGTCATCAAATTTCAATGCTGTGTGCCATGAAAAGCTAAAGTGAACCTGTTAGTCACCAGCAATGATATCGCAGTGAATAAATAAAGAACAGGGACTTTAAAAGGTGGTTGTTAAAAATGTATGTAAAAACAAGATGTAAGGGTAGTTAAAACCCTGTAGCATGGCCAACAAATCAAAGCTGATCACTGATGAGGGTTTGGTTTAAAAAGAAAAGCGTTCAAAGTGGTGGGCTTACCTGAACACTGGAAGCTGACATGGTACATTTTACTTCCAGTTCACAGATTTTCTGTGGCACCGAATCTATCAGCACAGAACTGTCACGTTGCACACGCCCATCTGCAGAGCCGAGTTTATCCTCTCGACTGAAATGCTGTCGTTGAGCTGTTAATGTGAAGCATCTGTGTATCTGTGATGCTGGTGCAAATGAAACAAAATAAAACCATTTCCCCACAGTCAGTTGGTTGAATGTAATTTTAAGTCACCAAGTGTCTCAGCTGGTCATCGTGTCTGATGATGGTGCTTGCTCCAGGGGGAAGGCTCAGTGCTTGTGTTACACTGGTACTTCCCTTTAGCTGTGGAGGCAGATGGATGAGCCACACAATCACCCGGAAGCGCAGACGTTGGCTGCTGTAATGCCGGCAGCCCGCTGAAGTTGTTGGGACTCAGGCAGTCTAAGGACACATTTCTGAAGGTCCATCTGCAAAGCTAATAGTCCCCTTATTGTGTTAATGTGTTGGCTGTTTTTCCGATTTGTTTTATTAGCTGGAACCTGTACAGACAAACTCTGGGGTAAAGCCTTTGGATAGGAACAAAGATGTATGTACAAGTTAGAAGTCTAGATCTAGTCTATACAATACGTGCCACTTGAGCAATATGTATTGTTTTGCATTTGAATTGAATTGGACCAGACCTCTAGATTTGTATTGCTTTTAGTCAGAACACACTTTCTGCGAATTCTGCAACACAAACATTAAATTCTTCAGCTGACCAGGCACACGGCAACAGCACTGTTGCCACATTCACCTTCGCACATACTGTCCTGTCTGATGAGCTAAATATGGCAGAGCTGTGAGAAACAAGTCTCACTACACCAGTAGACAGTATCTGCTGGATAATTCAAACCTTCATGCAATCTGGAAGAGTTTGAACAATGATAAAATACCCAAAGACCGATTTCATAATTTAGATTTAACCCTCCTCAAAATGACACCATGGACGTGAAAGACATACAAACATTATACTTGCTAAAGTCTCTCAGTTCTGTGTGCGTGAGTGCGTGTCTCAGGTTGGACCAGGAAGCCTGCGAGTGGCTTGTTGATCCTCTCCTCTGACACACACAATGGACAACACGTAAATGCTGGAGTGAGGGAGAAGGACAGAGGTGGAGAGAAGTGAGGAAGGGAAGGGAATAACATGAGAAAGGTGAGATGGAGGGAGGGCGGGAACTGAGGGAGCAATGAAGAGCCCTGCTGATTGGAAAGATGGAGATTAGGGGGGTGATATGGAAAAGGAAAGCGAGTGGGACTGATGAGGAGAAAGGGAATGAAAGAGAGGAGAAAGAATTTGGCAGCCAAGACAAATTCCTCCAGTGCTGATGAGAATGCTAATCTCCTTCTCTCCCTCCCTCTTCCCTCCTTACATCCCACTCTCCTCTCTCTCTCTCCTTCTATCTGTCAGAGGGTGATGTGTTCATGTCAAGCCGTGTCCAGCTGCAGTGTGGATGTGTCTCTCTCAATGGCCTGGCCTAGATTTGTGTGTGTGTGTGTGTTCTGTGTACACATATATAAGACAGGATCATTTGCATTAGTATACCAGTGTTCATTGTTTGAAGTCAGATTTGTGTGTTTGTTTGTGTGTGTGTGTGTGTGTGTGTCTTGGTGTGTGTGTGTGTGTGTGTGTGGGTGTGTGTGTGTGTGTCCATGTGCACAGCTCATCAATTAGAATCGCTAGTGGAACATTTCTACTGGCTCATGGCACACCCACACACCTTGTCCTGCACATCTGCTCACAGACACACACTCTCTCTCTCACTCTCTCTCTCACTCACTCACTCACTCACTCACTCACTCACTCACTCACTCTCTCCTTCTTCTGGAGTCTGAAGAAAGCAGAAATGCATGGCGATTTAACTGATAGCCTTGCATTAGTGCCACTGGTGTCCTAAATGACTGCATCCCCTGGTGTGGTGTGTGCTGCCATGTTAGGGCCCCTAATTTGGTTAGCACACTAATAAAGCTAGGAACCTGGGATGCACGAAGATCAGATGTTTCTGCGGCAACACTGTAGCGTTTCCGCAGAGTGGGAGACTCCTGCTCCAGACCTCCCACTGATCGCAGAGCTTGCAGGGCTTCTGTACTGTCTCGGGGGAAAGTAACAGGAACTTGAAGAATTCAGGCATCATATTTTGCAAGCGTGCAACATTGCAGGACGACACTGGACTGTGATGGACTGCTTTGTTACTTTTATTCTTTAAATATTATTTGCAGTAGATTTTCTTGAGTGTGTCTTGAACACAGAAGCTCAGTCAAAAAGGAAACCTAACTGTGTCTGTTGAGAAAAGACACAGCGGAACAACCCAAGCTGATCTTTAGGGTATATGCAGAAATGTGTGGATCAAATGTGAGATGGCCACCATGTAAAAAATGGATTTGGGCCTTTGACATAATGTTAAAATATTTACCCTAGAAAGTAGCTCCGTAATTAGCTTGACTGTGTTTCAATTCAGTGGGTGGGGACAACACGATTGTTTTTAATCGCGCGGAAACTAAGCGATACTGATTTGATCACCTTATGTGGCTGCAGAGGGCGCTGTTGCTCAGTAAAAGTTATATACAGTGTTGCTTTAAAAAAGTTTAGGTAGGTCTTGAGTACGTTAACGTTCACAATGTAGAATATCAGAGATGTTTTTGTGGCATGCATAGTTAGTAACGTCCCTGTGTGTTGTAGTTCCATCTCAATGTTACAAATATTATCAATATTTTAGATGATCTAAAAATGCAGGAGACGCAGGGACAGTCATCATGCGGCATATCATTGCTCCCAAAATATTCTTACTGCCATTTCGCTTCATGTTTTAGTTCCAACATGTCTGTAATTGATTTGTATGATTAGTAAGAATAACCCAAGAATCAAATATCTATTTACAAATTATGTCAATGCTCCTGTTACTAAATTGTGTAGCAGGAATAGTTTGAGTTTATGGAGCTACTTTGATTTAATCATGAACACTCATGGAAAAGTCATGGAATTTTACATCAAGGCCACAGAGGAAAACCTGCTTCTCTTCCTTGTCTGATTCTATCAGTCCCTTGTCCTCTGCCACCTTTCTTCAACTCCTTTCTTATGACTCCTTTCTTTTCTCCTGCCTTCTTTGTTCTCCCTCCTTTTATCCCCTCTGTTATTCTTCCTCAGCCTTCCTCCCTCCCTCCTTTCTGCTCGGTTGGCCTGTCTCGCTCTTGCTCGCTCTCCCTCTGTCTTCTCTAGCTGAAATAATGAGAGTGTACCAGGGAGCTGTGCGGTGACGGCGCGATCGATGATCCCTGCTCCGACAGGCAGAGATGGGAGAGAAGGGGGAGAGATGAGGATAAAAACCCATAGATAGTCACAGAGCAGAGAAAAATGAAGCCATGTGATGCAGCTTTTTTTGAATTGTCAGATGCATCATAATTTAAGGGAAAGATAATCATTTCCACAGCCAGCCTGATGAATTAATTGGATTCCAGTTTTAAAGTAACCCGATGAAGTGATATGCTTTATAATTCAAAGTCCTTGAAGTGTGTTGACTTTGATTAATTTCACCGTTTCTGTTGCCCTGTGAAGTATGTGCAGCAGGTTTGATAAATATCCAATGACAAGCATGTCATCTGGTTTGAAAAGTCTTAAATGTTGCAATTGAACCTGACCGCCTTTCAGCTAAACTGCTCTCATTTTCGTACCCATAACTAAATGCGCAAGCTCGCGCATAGATCTCCACCGTGGGGCCGTGGAGAGTCAGGGGTCAGTAGGGTCTGCTGACTGAGCAGGAGGTTATAGGGAGGCCGGTGCAGACTTCACTCTGGGGCTTTCTTGCTGTATAGGTCCTTCAGAAAAACCTGCATGCTCCAAGGCATTGGACTGAGTTCAGAACATACTAATCCATTGTTTGTAGCGTACTGCAGACACGAGAGAGTGGCTCTTCATATTAACGGGATGCATTCATTTAAATGTGGTTCAATGCTACCGGGGATGTCCTTTCATTTTTGTTCAAATTTCATCTAGTTAAACATGGCATTTGACGTTACTTTAATATTCTGTCAATCACTTCCCGCATCTTAAAGAAATAGTTCACCCAAAAATTAAAATTCACTCGTTATCTACCACTATACTGATGGAGGGTGGGTGAAGTGTTTGAGTCCATAAAAACACTTTGGGAGTTTCATGGGTAAACAGTGTTGCAGCCCAATCCAATGCAATTAAAGAAATTGGTGATCACTTCTTCAAACTTAAAAAAATAACAGAAATTGCCAGAATGTCGGGGCTTACGGACACTTGGATGAAAGCACAGGAGCAGGCTGTAAAAGGCTCACTCAGAACTTTAAGCTGCAAGCAGATGCCTTCAATTGCTAAAATAAGGAGTTAATGAGCTTAAAGAGGCTTAACAGTTGTATGTTAACCACAATGAGTGACCCCCTATCACATTACACATTTGTCATTTGATCAATTGTTAACATTGAAATAAAAATGCAGCTTTAAATTTGTTGTGAGTCCTAAAAAAGACTGAATCCGACCAGTTTCAGTATGGTGTTCATCTACTGGCAGCAGCCTTGCGAGTAATGCCCCAAATATTACTGCAGAGTCTCACTGGACGAATGTAGTTCTTGAGTGTGACCTGCAGAGAAAATGACTTCTAATTATGTCTAATTATGCTGGATGCTCACCGCCGGCTGAACCAGTCCAAGAAATTTGGATGAGATTCACATCCCCGCTCGGATATTAATGAAGAGGTTTCTTGTGTTGCTGCAGGTCTCCAGCACTGCCACGCTGGAGGGCAAAGGTCAGCTGAAGTTCACCTCGGGCAAGTGGAGCCCCCACCACAACTGCAGTCAACTCGCCACAGCCAATGACACGGCCATACGAGGCTGGGACCTTCGCACTATGAGGTGAGCTCGGTTCACAGTGGGGCACGTCGTAAAAAATGCAATATTCCAACATATTGTGCATACATATAGTTTTAATCCTTTTTCACATCTTCAAATCCTGATATTGATACTGAAAATTATCCTTTGAGGGATTCTATTTTAAGACGTCTCCTCCTGTTTCACTGTATCCATACTTTTCATGGAAAATTGAAGAAGTAGAGATGTTCTTGTTGATAAGACAACATCCACTCATCTACTGAATGCTGATAAGCCAGTGCCAGGAAGATTTAAAAGTAGGGCTTTGGTCTCGCAGAGCATTGAAAACTCAAAAAGGAACAACACAAGGCATGTTTTCTATAAGCTGTGCCACTCAGTATTAAGGCACTTCTGTTATTTACATGGCATATTTCCACATGTACCTGACTTAAAACCAGTCGGATGTTTTCCAACAGCCAGAATTAAGATCTGACAGAAGTGAGTCGTGTAAGAGTTGTGTATGTTTAAACTCCCAGGGCTTAGCTCTCAGCATGTGTTTACATGTCATTACAAGATTTTTTTTGTGTGCAGTACACAGAAACATGCATTTAATGTGACTCATCAGGCTGAAAGAAAATCTTACTGATGAGTTTTGCTTCAACTTTTGCGCTTATCCACATCAGAGCTGCACAGTCATTAGAAATATTAAAAAATGCCCTTTTATATCCAGGCACTGCAAAGCTCTGATTCTCACATTTTATGCAGTTTCAATAATATAACATGCATTCAGTGATATGTAAATGACATGTTTCATATTATGACCAAGGCTGGGTATTGAACTCGACTACTCTTTGAGTCTGACCAACATTTAATGAATTAATGAAAATGTTGTGAAGGGCTGACACATCCGTTGAATTATGATCCTTCTGCAAGCTTTCCTTCCTGAATCAATTTCCACATTCACATGACAGCTCTCACTGATACGAGTTAACAAGTCATACCACTAAGCAAAGCAGCAACAGCACAGAACCAGGATCCTTCAGACCTCCGATACTTGTTAGCTTGTTAGCTTAATGACATTTCTCCTGTTTTGCAAGCAGAAACACACCTCGTATTTCTAAGCAGCGATGCCGTTTATGTGTGTTAGTGAAGGTCTAATGGCGTTTTATCATCTACAGAGAAAACTAAGTTGGACCCATCAACCATCAGCCCCAGTGACAAGAGATTTGACAGGACCACATTTTTATGCTATACTCATACTGTTGCATGAATGAGCCGCGAGTGAGGGATCACTCTCCCAGGACGGACAAACATGTAGTGGATGTTGCGTGTAACGGAGCACATCAACAAAATAAGAATATTTACAACAATTGTGAGGTCTATCAATGTTTAAACTAATTATACAAAAGAAAATGTCTGACAAATGAAGGAAGCAGTAATGACAAATGTAGTGATAGCTTAATTGCTAGTAATAGCAGTTTAAGAGGGCAGGCCTATTGTATATTTAAGTACTACCGCCATGATCCAAGATCCACTATGTGGCCGCAGCAGCGATCCTGGATCGGCAACGATAAAGCAAATGGATTCCGGTGAAGAAGTCAAGTCAGTAACTGTAACAGTATATAGCAGCATGATTAAGAGCTGGCACAAGGCCGACCTGAGCCAGCTGTTACTAAAATTCTTTATAAAAAATGAAGGTTTTAAGCCGATTCTTAGAGAGGGGGTCCGCCTCCCCAACTGGGAAGTGATTCCACAGGAGGGGAGCTTTATGGCTTCTTAGTTGTGTCCATGGCCGATGTGCCGACATGGAACTGGGAGGGTTTATGACCTATACCGCAGCCAGCCCCTGGAGTAAGAGGGGGTCAAGATGTATTTGCTTAACCTTTGGAAGCTTTCATGGCGTCTATCTTTATATACAGTTGATGGATATGACAAATTTAGACACTGGTGCATTGGAAATGTGTGAAATCCATATGTTTCATAGTCAATTTGGGAAATATTCCTAAGACGTAAAGTCAAATAACATGCAGGGGGTCGGGGGAGACCTGCTCATTGCTACGATTCAAATCCAAACTCTGAAACCAGAAGTCTCCATCTGGCAAATCTCTGTCCTTGGCTTGTTACGACACCTGTGTTTATCTTCCTGTGGTGGTTGTTCATGAATGTAATGAAGTGTTTACCCCTCCTCAGCACACCTGATAAGGTGCGAGGGGGTGGAACACTAATGTTGACATGGAGCATTGTAGTACCACACATTAACCTTGTAACTGCAGGTTATCATCAGCCCACCTTACAACCTCTAGCTGTGTGTATGTGTGTGTGTTTGTGTGTGCTTTATTTGTGTTTCCTGTGTTTCTGCGATACGTGATGAGTGAGGTCATAATGTGTGGGCTCTGCTAGAGGAATAATAATCACCTCGCTATCGATCGCGATGATAACAGCAAAGTGCTGAAGAGATTGAGAGCGGGGCCGGGTGAACGAGAGAGAGCGAGAGTGAGAGTGAGAATATATTTACAAGATGCGCATCACAGGCTCAGATAAGATAGCTGAATCATTGATATCACTCCCCGTCAGCCACATAATAAATTAAAGAGTTCCTGCATGCTCCGTTTTGGCCATTCTCCTCCTGCTGTGCTATTTTGAAAGATGCAACAGTGATGATTTGGCCGTCGGCACAAAAGGAAGGAGGGGGGCAGCAGCACAGGGCTTGTTAGCAGACACGACAGTCTCATCTCTGATATGAAAGTGAACTGAAAATACACCATTATTATCTAAAGAGACCCCTGCAGCCAGTAGAGGGAGCACCGTGCATTGGCCTTAAACAACAATATTAAAATAAGCTCATTATTTCCCCATATATATTTTAACATGCAGCTTTCGTTGTGTATCTCTTCTGTTAGTAACAGTAAAGATAAAAAGATGATTTCGTTTTCAGACTGCTCCAGCTCTTCATTGAACTGTGTTTCACCATTCCATCAAGTTTACGTACTCTAGATGTCTTGTAAATAATGTTTCTAAATATGCTGCCAAAATTCAGCCTTATTTGATTTAAAATGTGCTCATGTAGAAAACCCCTCTTCCCTCCTCTCGGCCTAGGCAGAGCCCTACGCCGTACCCTGACGTGCATGTGTCGTGATTTAGACGCGTGGCAAAAGTATTACAAAAATCAAACATGAGGCGATTCAGCCGCCTGCAGACAAATGTTTACTGTGGGAGAGGGGAGCGCCCTCTGCTACAGACTTTGGGATTTTGAGCCATGCATTATACATACAGTATACATTCACAAAAAACATATACAACCTTAAGGAGTGGGAAAGACTGAAATCATATAATGGGTCTCCTTTAAAGTCTTTCTGCTTGACATTAGTTAATGTAATGAACTGTTGAAAGTTCACTGAACTAATAACATTAATTAGTTGTAATAAGCTCACTCATTTAAAAATTCTTCGGAGACTTATTGTGTAGTTTAGATATGTACAAATCATGTTAAATATTTTTGTAATTTTCATAAAAATGAAAACAATACTTACCATTGTTGAAGGTTAGGATTGAATTCAGCCCTTCATAAGGCATTGTTTTATGCAATCGATTTATTTGGCCCAAGAATGAATAAATATCTGGTAACAAATTGTGTCTTAGATGCACACATAGCATTCCATTGTTTTCAAACATGGTCTCTACGTTTGTTTCTTTATGGTCATCCATGACTTGAAAATTATTAATTGATGAATTGATGAATTGACAGGCAGGGACATTTTAAACAACAGTTTTGATCATCTTAGCTTTGCTATGATGGTATAATGAATCTCTTTGATTCAGATTTCTATTGTTCCACGAACACAACATCTAAACAAGTCATCTTAGTAATTATTTTGTAACTAACTTTATAACTTTATAATTACTATTATTACTAAGAGTAATTATGATGGGCTTCTGTTCCTTTACTGTTACTGGTGATCTTCCTATTGTAATTAGCAGGTTTGTGGTTTGTATGGTTCCACATCATTTGTCCATCAGAGCAATTTACTGAATGAATCCCCTCCTTTAGCTTCTTTCAATCCAGTGTTTTAGACATACGCAGGCACCAGCCATGGGTACTGTGTGTGTGTCTGTGTATGTGTGTGAGTTTGTGTGTTCATATGTGCACATCAGTGCACAAGTGTGAAGTGGTTTCGAGTGGAAAGCTTGCAAGTGTGAATGAGCAGTGAGTCACATTTGCCTGTGCATGTGTGTGTGTGTCTATTTGAGTAAGTGACTTGCATGTGACAAGTGCTCGTCTGTGTTTGCTCTCTGCTATGTGTACCTTTCTGCTTTTGTGTGTACGTGGTGTTGTGCACTCATGCCTGTCCATAAATGCTGTGTGTGTTTGTGTGTGTGTGCATGTGTCCAGTTGGTGTGGCAGCTGTGGTATGGCAGCCTTTCAGTACGCTCCACTGCCTCCTCGGACAAACTCTGAGGTGTCCCCTCAAACCTGCACAAAAGCACGCAAAAGTACACACACAGCAAACACTTCTTTTCTCTGCCCCCTCCACATAAACTCCCAGGGCTTGTCACCCACTCTACCAACCCAAAGACCGCCGCCCTACTCTGAGAGGAGTAGAGGACAAGAGTCCGACGGTAGCACCCACATCTAGTTGGTCTAACACCCTGAAGAGCAGCACGGTGTCTGCACACCGCTCTCTTCTAGACACACAGCACTTTGAAAAAACCATAAAGATAACACTACTTATAAAACATATATGGATCCTGTTCTAGTTTGTACTGATGTAATATGCAGCATTATGTAAATTATGGAATACTCTACTCCGATATTGGGGACAGAAAGCGGTGTCTAATGGAAAATCCTGACACATTTTCACTTCTTTGCAGCCTGTCTTTTTTAGCGTATCTCGGTTTTAACATTATTCAGAAACTAATCCCTGTTGTACACGGCTGCTGTTGTGATTTTTCGGCAAGGTCTTTTTCATTAATGTGTTTTTAAAAGGTCGTATTTCACTTTTGCCACAGGTCATCAGAAAGCGCTTGGCAGCATTTTGAAGAGTTCCCTTGATGAATAATATGTGCAAGTGTAAAAATGTTTATAGGGAACATGGCAGCTGTAACAAATATGTCTTAGTGAAATACAGAGGCCTAAGTCAGGATGTTGAAACATCTGGCTGTTCCTGGGCTTTACTTTCAATATTCAATGACAAATTTCCATTTAGCGGCTGCTATAAGAAACTGAAGCCTTTGTAGTGTTAACAGTCCTCGCTGTCCTGCTGCAGATATATTTAAATCTAAAGCCTTTTCCACTGGTCTACACTTACTAGCATCAACATTTTTTGCAGCGGGAATAGATACAGTCAGCATTCAATCTCGTGTCAAATGACTCTGCAGTAGACACAGGTCTTTATCAGCTCCAGCTCCAATCAGAAGTGATGGAAACATGTAACCCAGGTGAATGCGCTCATTTCTCCTTCTACTTCTTTATTTTGGCAAACTAGAAAGATATTTCGAATGGGGTTTTATTTATTTCTCCCATGGATGCTGAGGTTTCACTGGGGCTCTTATACGACACATACAGCAGATTGATAAGTTTGATGTTCTACCTATAGTATGTATTTTAAGATGGATGACATGAAATTTGCCTCAATCGCCACTTTGTGGCTGGCTGCATAATAGGTCATAAAACCCCACTGCCTCCATGTCAGTGGATGGGACATGGACCAAGATAAAAGTCACATGCATTTTTCTTAAAGATGGTTCCTGTCATTCTAGGTTGCTCTAATTACACTGATATATAAGTATTGCTATTCTTGGTATGGTTGCTTTTTTAAATACTTTTTATGATGTGTTCATATGTTATGCTATATGTCGCAGATAAATATTTCAATGCATTTATCACAAAATTATAGTTTGTTTTTTCAACTCCAGTCCCACTAACTCTCAGTAAGGTCACCTAATGATCGACTCACTCCAGAATAAGTAAGAAGTGTCGGGGGGAATTCAGTATGCTAACACCTCCAGGTTAATTATCTTATTGTTGTTTCTCTATAATAAAACTCACTCACATAGGGCAATGTCACACATGCTAAGAACTTCATGTAACCATTGCAAGAACTGTTGCACACAGCCCATAAAAACTAGTCATTAATGAATAGGGGTATCATAAACACTTATTGGCTATTGTTCACTTGACATTCATGCCAATAAATCTTATTAAATTGATATGAGTTTAATTGAAGTAAATTGAATTAGATATTCGGGCGCGAGCACAAATCACTTGTCACATGCAAGTCACTTACTCAAATAGACACACACACATGCACAGACAAATGTGACTCACTGCTCATTCACACTTGCAAGCTTTCCACTCGCAACCACTTACTTCACTAAGGTGCAGCACAGGTGCACATGGTGATTTATTGGCAGTAAACAAGTAGTACATGATTAAAAAGTTGAACAGATTTAGTCTGGCACAGATGTGTTCCTGTGTGGATTTCATAACTACAGACAAGACTAATCTAAGCAGGCCAAGTGTGTCTGTTGACAATGGGTCTGGGCCGGTCTCCCTCCTGTCCACTGGGACTAGTTAATCTTCTTGCCATAATTGGCACAGTTGTTCTAAGAAGGACTTCTTCCTGAATAGAGGGCTTTATAAGAGCTCATCTGTCTGTGGTGCAAAACTTTATTGGAATAACTGAGGGGGAATTGTGTCGTATTCACAGAGCTTTTCTGATGCAAGTTACTTAGCAACTTTCTTACGCGCCTGGAAAATATAAATCTCAAAGTGATTTATAAATTACAATCATATTCATATTAAAAAACTATAATGAACAACTTTCTCAGTGACAAGTAAAATGTTCTCATGTAGAAAGCGTAAATGTTCCCTTTATAATTGTGTGACAAGGGAAGAATTTCAGATCAAACCAACTGGTAACCGAACGTGAAGACGACCTTTAGTTTGTGAACTTCCATTTTCCATCCTTGAGTCTGGAATCTTGACCGTTAGTGTCCATCATTTGAAGTTTGAAGATTAAAAGTTGTCTTTATCTAAGTGTGTAAATGTCTGCATTTGGTAAATATTACATATATAAGGGAACAATAGCTAAATGGACAGTATATTAACTCATACAAAATATACTGTAAGAATGGTGTAATGGAGTCAAAAATGTACTTTCGAGACAGACAGACACACACACACACACACACACACACACACACACACACACACACACAAAGAGCCATACCATGCACTGCAGGGTGCATACTGAAAAGCAGTGCAGTGCTGCAGTGAAGCATGTACTATTTACACCTCCCCTGTGGTGTGTGTGGGTTTGAATGTGTGTGTATGTGTTTGTATGTGTGTGTGTCATAGGCAACATAGACAGTGTTGACAGAGCGGCAGCACAATGAGCAGATATGAATAGAGCGTAAAAGAAGGCTAAATGATGGATAGTGGTGCTTTATGCTCCTCTGCTGTCCAGGTTAAAAGCTTGCTGACTGTTTGTACAAAGAGAGGAAGCCGACAGCATCAGAGCTGCTCATCCACACAGACAACACACACCCACACACACACCCCACCTTTCCTAAAACATCCTTTTCATGCCACCTAGTCATCGGATTTGACAGTGCTCCACCGTGCCATGATGATAGGGTTCCAAAGGTAAACTATTATTCAAAAGCTTTTTGTATCATACTTTATTCACAGATTCAAATATAGCACCATTATGCAAAAAGTGTTGTCTATTAGGAATATCATATACAAGCCTTTATGCAAAAGATGTCAGCTGCTTTAGAAAATGCTGGTTTTCCATGTGCCACTGTTGCTTTGAGTTTGACCTTTTGAACTCTGCTACTGTCAAATCAATCATCTGTAACCTTTTCATGTGCTCCCACTCCCAACTCCCCCTCAGTAGACATGAACCAGACATTATACTGTAACTCCCATAATGGTATATTCATGACCTTATGCAGACCTCGAAATTAAAGAATAAAAATGAACATCTCAAGATTTATGCTTGCAACCCCACCACCCCTCTTGCTGACTCTTACTGGGAGCCTTTTGTTCTCACGCTGCACATATTCAATATAATTATGATAATAATGGAGGCAGAAATAGTCACAGGAAAATTGTTGTATATTTTTGGAAAAGTTTCAGATGGAGTTAGACTTAATCGATATTGTCTTTTTTTTTAAAATAATTTTACTGTTCTAAAAGAAAACTGCTGCTCAAAGATTGAATCAGATGTGCTTAGCTGGATAGCTAAGTGAGCTATGGGGACCATATTATAAATAATAAAAAAATGTAACCATAAATTTCACAGAAGGTTCATGCGACACGGGTGTTTTCACAAGAATGGGTGGCAATTAATTCTATACTTAGCACACCTACCAAAGCACATTTACTCACCATGGACGCCACAACGCCTTATAAAGGAGGGAGTAAGCCTCTTGATATGTGGTTTCTTTCCTTCTTCTTTACGTCGTTCACGTTTTAGAAGTGTCCTCACCCTCCACCCCACTCGCTCGCGGTCACCACTAGGTTAGGTAATAATGAGTGGGATTAATGGAGGTGACATGTTTATATAATTGAAACCAGGACAATCCTGTACAAACCAGGACATCAGTTCACTGTAAATTCAGCTGATGTCACTTATATGCATTGGTTGCAAAGTAATGCCTTGGCTAAGTTTTTAATGTTTCCAGCTGACTCGTTACGTAAAATCTCTCTTCCTTCCTTCCTTCCTTCCTTCCTTCCTTCCTTCCTTCCTTCCTTCCTTCAGAATCAGAATCAGAATCAGAAAGTATTTATTGCCAAGTACGTTCACACCTACCAGGAATTTGCTCTGGTAATTGGGTCATACAATGAACATAGAAACATAAAAACACAATAAATACAACACACATAAGAAAAGCAATGAAAAAAAACAGTATGTATTTACTGACTATTTACTTCTTATTTACTCACTTTTTCTAATATTTATACAGTAACATTTATTTAGACATAAACATATCTAAATGAAAATATATTAAAGTTAAAAGATATAAAAAGTAAAGTAAAAAGTGAAATGCAAAACAGTGAACAGTGTCAAATTGCAATATGCAATGCAATGCAGTATAATATAATGTGTTATATTCCTTCCTTCCTTCCTTCCTTCCTTCCTTCCTTCCTTCCTTCCTTCCTTCCTTCCTTCCTTCCTTCCTTCCTTCACTTCTTCCGTCTACCTGCCTCTCTCCCTCACATCTTTCTTTCCCTGCCAGCTCCATCTCAAAGCCAGGCTTTAATTTTGATCAGCGATGAAATGATTGCTCTCCTCTTTCGATTTTTCTTTTCTCCCCCTCTCTCCCCACAGCAGTTGTCATAGAAACAGAGACATGTGTGTGTGTGTTAGAGAGAGACGGAGAGAGAGAGAGATTTTTTGTGTGCGTGTGACTGTGAGCGTCTGTGCTCCAGTCGATCCCCTCAGCAGGGAGATTTATCACCCAGTCTAAGCCAGGAAGGGGGGGGGGGGGGGGGGGGTGTGTGTGTGTGTGTGTGTGTGTGTGATAGAGAGATGGTCAAATGTGTACCGCCTTTGTATCTTCCCTCTTACACACCTCTGGCTTCTTCTGTATTTGCACATTAAACAGTATTTTAGGGATTGTGTTTTCCTGTTTTATGTTATTATATGTGTGAGCCTAACAGTGTGTGTAATAGGTCCCCTGTCCCCTCATCAACCTCCCATCACACACACACTCACACACTCAGCAAAGCTGGCTGGATGACTTTAGATGGAGTGCGCCTGGTGGCTTAGGTCGGCCACAGCTCTAATCCTCCGCACTCATACAAACACAAACACACACATACAAAAAGTCCCAGGTCTCTCCACTATTAGCCCTGTGCCGAGGGAGTGTGAGAGTTGAGTGTGTGTTGAGTGTGTGCGTGCGTGCATTTGAGGAGGGGATTGCACAGAGACACCATAGAGGGAATGAGCGAAACTAACCCAATTTCCTGCTCCATTTCCTTTTTCACGCGGCGGCCGCGTCCCTTTCCACGGCAGGCCGGCTTGAACACCAGCCACTCTGCAGCCTGGGGTCATGCCTTTTACCTCAGAGTCACACTCAGGAGAGGGAGGGAGGGCTGTAAATAAATCATGGGCACCAGCTCAAAATTAGACAGAAACTAAGAGTATGAATTGAATTTCACCAAAAGTTCTGAGTTGATTAGAACACTGTTGGTTGATAAATGCTTGTTTCAAATCACGAGTGATTTACCTTCTTTAAATGCAAGGCCCATAAATGCTATAAATAAGTTAATATTCCATAATGAAAGAGTGAAGATTCAACTTATTGTCAATTCACCAGCTGTCCAGGGCAGAATGAGATGTGTTTCCCATGTGACAGTTTAAACAATGAAAGAACAAAACAAAACAATCCTTGCATTCACATGTCAGTTTAAAGGGTCCAGTGCAGGTTTAAAGTCTGTGAATTTAAGACTGACCTGCAAAGAAAAGACCAGCAGAGTCAGGTTGAGCAGCAGTCTTATTGACATTTGTCATTGCGTGTGAAAATGTATCTGAATAAAATATGTTAGAAGGGTGGGAAATATGGACAAAGTCTTTCATCATAGGTATATGAAATTAATTCTGCAAATTCTATATATCGTTTATTTACATAAGTAGAACTTTTAATGATATACTCTTAATTGAGAATATATGTGTTAAACGTTAAGGTTGAAGTTTTGTGGAAATGTGTTCAGTAGCTTTCGTTTAATCCTGCTGATAAACAGACGGTATGGAAACATAACAGACAGGGATGCCTTGTTCCATTCATTCCTACAGAAAAAGACAAATCAAGGTACTTCATCAAATTGATGTAGTGAAAATCCTGTTAAATCCTGTTCAATAAAGCCATATTACAGCCAGCACTGTCCGCAGTGGCTTGAAACAAGAAATGTTGAAGTGATTACCAGCAGTGTTGGGGTTTGATAACAGAATCTGAATCTGGCATCTAATCCACTTATCAGCTCCGAATCCTTTCTCAAATCCATATGGGTTCAGGTTTCAACAATTGTAACTAAAGTTAAGAATAGTGGGAGTGTTGTTTCAGAACTTAGTGATCAATTAATGACATTATATGTATGGCATATACCTGAGAAATGTGGCTCCCAGAACTAGGGTAATGGATTATTTACATAATTATCCATTGCAGTTTAGTTTATTAGTGACAAGCTATCAATTGTTGAACCACAGAAATAGGAACAGGCTGAGTTATTTTAACATGCGTTGCTCAAGCATGACAAAACTCATAAGTGATTGTCAGGTGAACACAGACTGGCTTGAATTAATCATGACATTAACATTAATATGTCACATCCAGGGACTGGATCCGTAACAGAAGCAGCTAAAAAGAGCAATAGTTTTTATTTTTCTGTTTAATTGTTATTAGGGAAAAAAACATCAATCTCTGACAGCTTTTCACTGTCTCACTGAATTACTCCCCACGAAAACAATGAAAATATTGAAATCTTCCAGTCCTAAAATGTTTAAGAACGTGACAGCATTTTTAAACCATCCATACCAGAATTTGAAGGCTTCTCTCCTGATTCATACCACATCCGTCCGCCAATGTTTGTGGTAATCCAGTCGTTTTTGCGTTATCTTTCTTAGAAACAAATCAACGGATAGGGAACATAACCTCCTTCGCCGAGGTAATAAGTCTTGATTCAGAAATCAATCCAGCTGGAACTAGAAATCATCAAACGTAAAAACAAATACCCAAAGATTTGATAAATGTTTCTTTCCTTTGATTCCTGAACTGTCACGAGAGATAGCAGCAAGAGCAACACTTTGTCCTCTGATTATTTAAGGTTGTTCTTATTTTTCAGCTTTGTGCTGCTCCTGCACTGTCCTACATATCAGTGACAACAGTGTCTATCAATGCCACTTTAAAAACAATCTTACTTTATGTCTGTACATTATACTGCCTGTCTTTTCTCCAGTGAGGATGCACTACATATTCAACACATGATTACTGTATATATTATGCAACTGGGACACAGCTTGTGTTTGCAAATCTTGACACATCCGGAGATAGCAGGTTGAAAAGTGATCAATGTTTGTGTGTGTGCATGGTAATAAGTATACACCATATATCTATTTATGTACACTCATTTGTACTGAATAAGTTATTTGCAACGTGCCTGTCAGCTCACTCTGTGCTTCTTGAAAAATGTGTGTTTTCATCGGAGGCTCAAACTGTTGTGTGACGTTTTCTGTCGCGCTCCATATGCCATCACGGATGCCACGGTCTGGTGGTGGCAAATGCACGTACAGGCACACACTCTCAGAGTCACACACAGTCCCTGAGTTGTCTTGACCTAATTGAAGCCCAGCGGTCTGCCCCAGGTCATTCTCTTATACCTCCCCTATTTTAATGAGATTTTTAATTAGCATGTTAATTGCCTAACGTGATCAGCAGGGTGACTAGCTCGCTGGCTAGCTGCTGTTGGCATCCAGCTGGGCAATAACTCTGTGGCTTTCCACTCCGCTGAACAAAACTGTGCCAAACTAAGCCGTGCTAGGCCGGTCTGGAGAGGAAATGAGGAAAAACAAAGTAGTTATTTGACACAGTCTCATGTTGCATTAATGGCAAAGGCAGAGCTCTAGATCCTGTTAATTACCAGTTTATTCAAATGGGATTCGATTCCGTGAATCCCAGCTGATTGACTTATGTCTTATTTATAAAACAGTGTCAGGAGGCTACAAAGACAGCTAGCCAATATTAGTAACACAGCCATTAACATATATATACACCTGTACACCTAGTGACACTATTACACACACGCACATTGTGTAAAAGGGCTGCTTGTGCACAAATAGGATTTTGCATAACATGTGTGTTCTGCTTTCTCCTTCCTATGTCGTGAGAACAATCTCTTCCCGGGTTTCTTGGTGAAATTTGCATGTTCGCCCACCTTTTATTAAATTGTTTTATTATCACCAAATACCAAACTGACTTTTCAGCGAATCGTTCGCTTACTTGTGACGAACGTCTCTGCTTCAGCAGGGTGTGTCTCTCTGGCTGAAGACTCCAGGCAGGCAGGTTGCTTAGTGACAGAAAAAACGATCAATCATTTTATTCGGACTGATGAAGTGACTGGTTTTCTTTATTAGATACATTCCCTTTTCTTTCTTTTTTTCGTGATTTGTTTTGTTTTTACCGGTTCAAATTACCACCCCTACCTTTTTATCAAACAATTAAAGTTACACAGTAGATTGACATCTTCAGTGAAGTGGTCAGTTTTTTTACAAAGCCAGTCATAATCATATCAGTTTTGAGAATGAATGAATCAACCTTTCTATGGGGACAATTTATTTTTGTGATTATCCCAAATATCCCTTTGCAACTTGGTCACACAAGCAAATATCATTGGACAATGATCACTTTAATAATTTATCTATTGTGTTTTTCATGTACTCATCCAGTTTGAGAGGATTTTTTTTATTTCATTTTTATATAACAGCCTTTAACTTGCTGGATAGTTTCTTCAGCAGTTAGAAATTGTGTCTGTCTTTCCTTGCGGTGCTGGGAAGGAGGCATGCAGTGGGATGATCAGAGCTTTTTTCGCTTAAAATATCAGCCAGCTGTTTATGGAAATGATGTTGATAAGAGCAGATTTTACTAAAAGATGTTGCAATGCTCCACAGAGCGGAGGGAAAGTGCAGAGTTGGATGATCAATCTCTTTGGCTTTGTTTCGCATATGAGCAGCATTTTCCATACTTCACTATCTTTATTATCTCTATGTTACCATACTGTAATTGTCAGGGGGAAATGTAGCTCAGGGCCACTTGAAATAACTTAAACCTCATTGTGTAGGGCAGCTGACAAAGAAACGCTGTACTTCACAGTAAAAGGGAAGTTAAGTTGTTCAAAATAAAAATGAACGTCGCAGTGCATTTAGAAACATCTAAGTTTTGAGGAAGGAGGCAAGAAGATGAGAATAAATTGTTTATTTTAACGGTGTAGACGTTTAATAGAGAATATAAGGTGACTCAAGGAGAATGTATAGGAGTAGGAACTGAAAGGAAGTGGAGGAGGAGACCAGAAAGATGGAGACACAATGCACAGAGCGTCTTTCATCCTCTGTCACTCTGTTAACCTCACTCTGGAAGGAACTCAAGGTTGTGTGGTTATGAGACTTACCTTTATAATTTACCACCACCGGTGATCGCTGCTTTATTGAGCCTGGCCTTCACTGACAGACACCGATACAGAGGAGGCTTTGATTTAGCCTGGGAATGTTCTTCCTTGTGTGGACGCTGTGAATCATTTTCTCATATATCCTTTTGTTGTTCTGTCCTATGTCTCCCTCCCCTCTTTCTCCTTCTCTCTCTTCCAATGCCTCTCTTTTATCATCTCTCTCCCCGGCTACTCCCACTCACTCTTATCCCTCCATCCTAATTCCTTTCCTTACCTGTACTTCTCATCCCCCCCCCCCCCCCCTTCCGTTTAATCACCTCAATCTTCCCCTCCCTCCTCTCTCTCCTTTCCAGTCAGATCTACTGTATCGAGAACGCTCATGGCCAGCTGGTGCGTGACCTGGACTTCAACCCCAACCGACAGTACTACCTGGCTAGCTGCGGAGACGACTGCAAGGTCAAGTTCTGGGATGTCCGCAATGTCCAGGAGCCTGTCAAGACCCTGGAGGAGCACTCCCACTGGTCGGTGAATTGTGAAGGGAGGGGTAACGGGGTTGGCCTGGGAGGGGGGAGTCATCAATCTTGAATCACAGGACATGCGAAAAGATTTGATATAGGATGTAGCATTCATTGTCCAAATATTTCCATGGGACCTTTACGTTGGCACGGTTGTAAAGAAATACATCCACTAGAGGGCAGCACAGAAGTTTGGTGACGGTGAAGGCGGTGGTGACAACGATCCTCTTAAGAAAGAGGCAAAAGCGGCTATTCCTCCCTGTGCCTGTAGTTTCTTACAAACTCTGCAAAATCTCTACTCAAAAAGTTGTCTGACTTGAAATGTTAGTTACACTCCCCCCCCCCACGATTTCTGGTGATACTGCTCCAGTTCGTCTGTTACGTCCTTATCACAAAGCTTTCAGAAAGAACAATACTCACTTTAAGTTATCTAACAGAATACCTCATGAAGTTGAACTCTCAATGAGCAACTTGCTACTTCTGTTCACATGCTAATGTTGTTTACGTTTGACAATGGTGTTTACCATCATGAAATAGCCTTTGAGAATGATGCAGTTGCTGCTATTATTGATTTATTGTTATCAACTATCTAATTGATTTGTGTGATTAGCATTGTCAGTTTCATCCATCCACTTCTTTCTAACATAAATGTCTGAATTTAGCTTTAAGGGCCTGTTCTACTATTCTCTTCTATGAAAGTCAAGACATTGTTCTTTTTGCACTGTTCTGATATCCAACATATCTCTCACTCATAACTCACTGCGACGTCCACATTGGTCTAGAACATGTGCTTGTGTTCAATACTAATTACACTTAAACCATACTTTGAGAACTGCTCAAAGTTTTCCTAAGTTTATAAAATGTCTGTTAAAGCAGGTTCTTAATGTCTGGTGCACACATTTTAAAATACACTAAATAGCCAAAGCTGTATGGACAGCTCTGTCTGGGTCTGGATTTTAATTCCAGTGAGGAGACATTTTAATGCTCCACATAGTCCAGCAAACTGACCGTGCCAAGCTTTGGGCTCAGTTTTCATGTCGGCTTATTTTCAAATGCAAGTGAAATTCTCTCTCCGTCCGTCACTCCCTGACCCAGCGAGTCATCTGCAGCTATGCAGGTCATGTGCTGCAAGTAGATAAGCAATGCCCACTGGCAAGTAGAAAGAGTGACGGCATAGCCAATGTGTTGCATTAGCTTGGTGCTGTAGCAGCAAGACATAAAATACATTACTCTTAAAATACCTATTGATTCTGGGAAGGCTTGTTATATGTGCATCTTACATTAAGAAATAACAATACTCAATCTTTTGAGAAACAATATCCAGGGTCAATTGAACAATCCACGACTTTCACAGAAAATAACTTTCCTTTTAATATCAGAAGAACTAGTCCACATGAAAACAGTTCACAGTGTGTTTTGTGGTATTAAGTCATTTTAAAAATCTCAACTCTACTGTTTTCGAGGGAGGTGGCAAACTTGATGGCAGACGCCACAAAAGGAAACCAACTCAATCAAATATATCCAAATGGCCAGTTATGATAAGCGAGGATGTATCTTATATTAGAGGTGATGGATGTCATAGATTCTTTCAAAGAGTCGCTCTGATTTGGCGCCTCGAGCACAAAACTTTTATCCCATCTCACTTTTAATGTTGGGAAGCTCAAGTGTGAACTTTTATTGGGAAAATTATTAGAGGCTGTAACATTTTATCCGAAACCTTTATTGTTGTATAGGGTATAAGTTGACAAGAAATATTGCCAAGCCATTCATCTCTTTGACTATTTTAAGGTGTAAAAAAATGTATTTGCATAATGAACAAAACGCCTCTCACTTAGCATTAGAGGATAATTCAGGCACATTTAGGAGAACGCACTGGCACTAATGATAAACTTGACGACTCTGTTGACTTCGCTGTTGATTGCTTTCTAGTTTTATTAATGGCTTTATCTCCTAACTAATGAAATGCCCTAACTACTGCTGCAATAAAAAGTAGTAATACAGCAATTACTAATTAAATAGGGAGCTCCTGGTTTTGTCAGCGAGGATCGAATCAGTACGGCCCAGTCGAGCTCTGAGTTGTCCTCTGTGCAGCTTCAGGCGGTGCTAAGAGCTGACGGTGGTGTACTGCAGGAGCATGTTTCCATGGAAGACACACACACACACACACACACACACACACACACACACTTTCTCTCTCTTCTGTGTGAGCTGAATAGACGATCAGTGTGTCTGCGAGCCAAACTGGGCTGCTGCTGCAGCACACCAATCCTCACCTGATAAAGGCAACACACACACACACAGACACACACAGACACACACACTCACACACTAGAGCGAGTGTTATCTCCAAAGGAAAGATAGACTTGGCAAACATATCCATAACCGTAGATAGCTGCAGATATCAGATAGGAAGTGTGTGTGTGTGTGTGTGTGTGTGTGTGTGTGTGTGTGTGTGTGTGTGTGTGTGTGTGTGTGTGTGTGTGTGTGTGTGTGTGTGTGTGTGTGTGTGTGTGTGTGTGTGTGTGTGTGTGTGTGTCTTTTCAAGCACTCTCTTTATCTCTTTGTGAGTCTATGTGCATTTTTGTGTATTCAAGCATTTCTATAGTGCTCCTGCATTGTGTCTGTGTGTATTTGTCCTGTTTGTGCACTTATCTTTAATATGATACATATACATGTGTGTGTGGGTGTTACCCTGAGTGTGTTTGTGTATCTGTGTGTGTGATTATTGTGCGTGTTCATTTTTTTCCAGAGCACAGCCAGGATATGGCCTCAGGGCTGCTGGGGGTATTAGGGACTATTTTTTAGCAGGGAAGCGGATTAGAGGAGCACAGGGAACGGCGTGGCCAAGGCTGATTTTCTGTCAACAGCCACGGTTATCCCTCAATCCCTCCCTGTGAGGGAAGTGGGACCGCACTCTGAGCTGTGCCCGGGGCTCACAGAGAGAGAGAAAGAGAAAGAGGCATTGACAAGCACCAGGAGAGAGAGTGAAAGAGGATGAAAACAGGCAAGTGAGAGAGACAGTGTTGACAGTTTCAGAAATAGAAAAAAAAGCGGACAAAATGGAGTGAGAAATGGAGGAAAGGTGAGAAACAATTGGATCGAGAAAGTGAAACTGAGCAACCGGCAAATAAAACCAGGATCAGGGACTTTATGATAATGATCGTCAACTCATGTGAACTAAGCCCATACACTGACTCCAAGGTACCAAATCCCTATTACTGGCATCTGAATACACACCACGATAGGCATATTTCGCTGTGAATCCCACTGTGAGAATGCTGCATTTTCTGCATGATTTGTGTGGGCACGAGTGTGTGAAAGAGAGATAGACACATGCGGTTTCTCTGCACGCCTGCGTGTGCGTGTCAGCATGTGAGGTCTGCCTTTAAGCACACAGTCAACATACACTGAACATGAATGTCTATCACACGCTCACTTTAGTATTATTTGGAACAATGGGCTCTACGTGCATGGCAGCCAGCTCCACGCCTGAATATATTAATGTACCCCACATTGTGTCCTCCGCACATTGTTTAAAATTCTGAATGCGCGTCTGTAAATGTGTTTCTCCATCCCAGGGTGTGGAGCGTCCGCTACAACCACAGCCATGACCAGCTGGTGTTGACAGCCAGCAGTGACAGCCGCCTCATCCTCTCCAATATGGTGTCCATCTCCTCAGAGCCGTTCGGACACTTGGTGGACGACGAGGAGCTGAGCGAGGGGGAGGAAAACCACCAGGACGACAAGTAAGAGAACTTTACAGCGCTCTTAAAATCAGCAGTAATCGCTTTAATTATCTGCGGTATGATGGAAGATATAACAAAGGGGCTTTTATAAAAAGTGGTTATTAGAGCTTGGATTTTTATTGTTGTGCCTCAGTTATGATACAAAATCTAAATAACGATTGAGTAGAGTTTAAATATGTAATATACATTACAATTCTTCATTAAAATGTATAAAAATTACTACATCTATGAATTGAAAACATTATTATCCCATTTAGAGTCAAATAGACAAGAAAGCAGAGGATGCTTTGGGGCATGAATACCATGTGATTGACAGCTAGACACGTCCATTTGGGTGCAGTGTCCTCAAACCCTGTCAGGCTCCTCTCCTGCTCCTCCAAATATGGATACTTCAGGTTTCAAAAACCAAGATGGTGCAGGACAAACTGTTAAACTCAAGGTTTCCAAACTGCAGTTTACAAAACAGACTAAATGGCCAACACAACTCTGCATAACGCAACAACAGCAGCACTTATTGCAGCCCCCGAAATGGTTGTGCAGCCGGAGCTTAAATACAGTTTCAACTGAAAAGTGAACATTATGGGAAGTGGGGATTTATCACAGTACTCTTGTATAATACTGCATAAGTTTGAGCTTTGTGTACCTAAAAGAAAATCAGTGTAAATTTAAACTGAGTGGCACAGCGCCACTGCCAGTCATTAATGTTTATAACCACGTATAAACCTTCCCTCACAGCCCCTCTTTTTAAACAGGGCTGTGATTTTATTCTTCTTTTTTAAAGGCTCATCTATGAATAACCTCAGTCGTCTTTTATTGTATGTGTCAAATTCTTTTGTTCCTATTGAATTCTATATTATAATTCAGATTTGGAATCGTATCGGTGTGTTAAAGACATTTATATTTCATATCTTTCCTAATGAGATTACATTTTTTTAATTACTCTACTCTTGTACATTTCTGGAGTTTGAGAAGGAGCCTGATGAAGCAAACTGAGACACTTGAGTGTGTATAAAAACACACTGCACATATCCAACCATGCATTTGCTTTTGGTCCTCTTGACATTAAAGCCGACTCCCTGAACCTGCACGTCCACATGCTGTGGCACTCAGACCGATAGAAGCAGAGAGGTAACACATTATAAATGCGTTACTGTCAAAATACTTCAGGAGCTTTTCTCTATAGCGATTAGAGTTGATTTTAAAATTGCAGGGATCTCATGTGTAATGGTTACCGTTCAGTGCTTTCCAAAATCTGTCACTGTCCTCCGTCCATTATATGGTCCCATTCCCCCTCTCATCCATAACTACCAGCTCTTACCACGCAATGACCGACTCCCATCCGCAATTATCATCTCTTCTTCCTAATCACCAACACTCCGCTTTATCTTCAACCCATCCACTACAGTCATTGACCCCTCTTGTATGTACGTGTCCACTCCACAGCACCTGAGCGCTACGTACAGATGTCTTCCACTGCCTGGACCGACTCACTTTTAACATTCAACAATTCAGACAGTTTTGAGGATGATGACTTTTTTTTCAAGGTTTGCAAGTTGAAGCAAAACTAAGATTCTTTACGTTTTTAGTGCTTGTTCATTGTACACATTGTGTATTCATGGGGTTAAAAGGCCTTTTCCAAAAACATATTCCCTTTTCAGATCATTTTAGCCTGGTCTTATGCCAAGTTCAGACTAAACCACTTTCAAAGTCGTGGCTGCGCAGTTCAACTACATGACTTGCTGTCTCGTGATCGGGAGTCTTGCAGTGGTAGTGAGACAATTGACTGGTAAAAGGGGGTCACACACTACACGATGTTTCACCAGGAGAACCCCCCGACAAGAATCTCTGTTCTCCAAACCACAGCTGTTTTAAGACATGAACTCCGGACAATGTCAGCAGAATTGACTTTTCTCCCACACACCGGCGTCCGCCCTTATTACCAAAGGTTGTTTTGATATCTTGGTCTTTATCTTCTATTCCAACGACACCACTTTGTCATCCTTTTTTTTTCTCATTTTTGCGCCCGCTATTCTTGCATATTAGAACTGCGTCAACATGGTAACTACATTGAATCCTGCGGAGAATCTCCTGCTACGCTCTCACGTCGTCCAGGAACATTTCCTGTGTCGTCTTTATGTGTGAAAGGCCAACTCCTGAAAATATCTGGACTCAATTTTCCAGACATTTTTCTGAGTTCATGTCTGAGAACAGCTTGTGACTTTGACAGTGGCCTGTGGCAAATAGCAGAACTGCCACAGTTACTCTGATAACCACTTCTTACAGCCGTCTCAGAACGCACAACTGTCCACGATATAAACTCTAAAAACTTCACATTCCTTCTTAATCCTTGCTTCCTTCACGTAAACCGTCCTGTTCGGTTCTTCCCCAATGTGTCTATGTGAACTCAGACTCGGATCGTTTTTATTTTAGGCTGTAGCCCCGAGGGAGCCGCTTCTATCCCCGTGAAATAATTAATGTGTAAAATAAATCAAAATATGTACGTCACTGTTTTCCTCCAGGACTGCTTACCACAGTGGGTTTCGGAGAAATTTGGGATGGCAATAATGCCGGATAATAATTCTGAAATTGTATTTATTGTCACATTGTTGTAGCAGCGGGAGAAGAGTCCCAGCACTGGGAGGCTGCTGTTTGGGTTGTGAATTCAGGGAGAAACAGTGAATAAAACAAGCAAACATTCTCCAGGCCTCAGCAGGCGATGGTGTGTTTGGGCTGACCACGACACAAAGGAGACAAACTGTGCGTGTGCATGTGCCCGTGAGATAATCACACAATCCACATTCCATATCTATGAATACGTGTTCAAATAAACAAACCATTAAAGGTACCTTGTGGTAGTACTGGGGACTGAAGGGTCATCGCCCTCGCTGGTTCCCGCTGTTCCACTGATTGACAGTCGGTGGGGATGATGCACAAAGGTACGTCCCAGTACACCTTCAAAACCAGTGAAGATACTAAAGATTATATCGACCAATTACAGTTTCACAATATTCCCACTCAAATAATAGGAATACAATATATTCAACACATAAAAACATTTTATTTAAACTTCTGGCACATTTTTTTAAATTTTCTGAAACGAGGAAAGAAGGCTCGTTGGACGCGACCCTCAGTGGAGTCTCATTGGCAGAACTTCCATTTCAACGTCTCTACGTACAGATCTGCAACATGTGATCAATTCCTCTTCTCACCTCTTTGTGTGGTTTTTGTGTCTCCGTGTGAACCAGGAGTAAGGAGCCCTTAAAGGACAGCGTGGTGTCCACCTACGAGGAGCACGAGGACAGCGTGTACGCGGCCGAGTGGTCGTCGGCCGACCCCTGGCTCTTTGCCTCGCTCAGCTACGACGGGCGCCTCGTCATCAACAGGGTCCCGCGGGCCCTCAAGTACCGCATCCTGCTATGAGGGGGGGGGGGGGGGGGGATTGCTGATGTGAATTTGTACATAAGGAGTGTGGAAGAAGAGGGGACAACACAACTGTGCACATCCTTAACAGCCGTCTTTACACATTCCTTAGTAACATGGCAGAGTGAGCTGTCCCTGCAGTTTGAGGCAAAGACCGTGTGTGATGTAAATATACTGTAGTACATGTATTTAATTGACCTCTGTAAACAAAACATCTGTTCTGAATATCAAGATTAAAATCTGAAAAAGACTGTTTAAGTTGACATTGTGTGATTTTTGTATATGTTACATTTAACCTCATAGGGACACTTTTAAGATAGTTGTTTACCTTTTATAGACATTAGACTGCACAGTACATCAACACAAATAGTCAGATTTCAACAGAGGCCGCCCACCATTAGGACAGAACATCACATGCAACATAAAACAATATTCCATAAAGACCACTGTGTTAAATAATAATTAGCATTTACTTGTTGATTACTAACAGCATGTGTCCTCATTTGAACTGTCAGCACCGGTGTCAACATGTGTTCTGCTGAAGCAAGTGTTAATTCAATTTGTTAATTTTGCTCCTGTCAGAGCTGCAGCTTTCTAAATGATAAAATCGTGGCATTTAAAGACACAATATTTGAGTAAAGCCACATAATGAGATTTTAGAACTAATCAAATCTCAATCACAGTGACATGATCTCACATTTTTCTTCATACTCTAGGATCATTCTGTTTATCTCTATTTAACACATTTGAACTTTCATGAACACTGCGTTGAGCTTTGCAGTGAAACTCCTTTTCAATTCCCCAGAGGTCAAGGTGTCTTCAAACGTCTGAAACCCAAACATTCTTAATACAAAATCAGAAAACCCTACATTTGAGAAGCATGAACCAGAGAATGCTTCTAATTCACTGTTAACAATAAATCAGTTATTAACATTTTCTTCAGTTGATCAGATGATTGTCCAACTTATTGATTTGTTGAATTTAGTGGAAATACTGCTGACCAGTACGGGTGAACAGAACGTGCCCTTGTTAAATGTATTCATTCATACACTGCATAAGCTTAAGAAAACACCTGATGTCACATCACTGAAAACCAGTGTTGGGAGTAACGCGCTACAAAGTAAAACGTTACTGTAATTCCACTACTTTTAGCGGTAACGAGCATGTAACGAAGTATTTTTTTAAATCAAGTAGCGCAGTTACAATTTCTGAAATTTAAATGAGTTCGTTACTCGCGTTACTCTCTTTTGAGAAAACTGAACACTTGCAGACAAGAAGACAAGCGAACCAGATCCCGAAAGATGGTCGAGACTTAAACTAATGTTCTGGTCGTTTATTTGAGCCGTCCTTGTAACACCGTACACCTTAATACAACTTTGAACAACTTAGAAACACCTTAAAACAACCGTGGACACCGTAAGACATTGTGCTTCTTCGGAGGGTTGCTAAAAACATAAACCTTTTCCATAGCGCCGTTATAGTCATCACAGGATGTCCGCGACTCTACCGGAACCGTTTCAAAATAAAATCATGTAACATTTTCACAATAAAATAACAGAAGTAACTTAATAGTTACTTTGCCTAGTAACTAATTACTTTTGATATACAGTAACTGGTGAAGTAATTCAATTACTTTTAAAAGAAGTAACTAGTAACTGTAACTAAGTACTAATTTTCAGTAACTTGCCCAACTCTGCCGAAAACGGATTTGGCAACAGACACAAAGCACAATTTTCAGCCTGTTCAATAAGCAATAAGCAAAGCACTTGTTTGTTTCTTCTGTGATTCATTCTGTAGTGTAACATTTAATAGGACTGTGGATTTATTCTGTACAGATGGAATAATAATACTCAGAGTAGATTTCGTCTCTTTACTATCACTTATTTTGTCCTTCTCTTCCTCCTCCTCTCTCTTTGTTTGCTGCTCCATACACACTGTGTGTTGAGGCTGGTTGAAAGTGACAGTCTGAGCCTCTGTGATGGCCGACACACCACTGACAGGCCTTTTAATTGCACCCTGACTGTATGGATCACACACACACACACACACACACACAAACACACACACACACACACACACACACACACACAGCAGTGCCAAGGGAGGGGCACAGGCACTTCATAAGCTATGCCAATTGGGGCAGGCAGTGCTATGGCTGAATACAGAGTATATTTGGATATGCAATCAGAGAAGCGTCTCACACACACACACACACACACACACAGAGACACATATTAACACATAGTCCTTGTAACCCTGCAGTCAGTTATAGAGAGAGAGGATCAGGGTGGAGATACAGAGATATGTTGAGTGCTGAAAAGGTAATCAGTGAAACTCGCCCATCTGGAAGCTTGTGATGCTTGTCACACAAACACACACACACACAAACACACACACACAAATGAGCACACACTCATTGTCACATCTCCACAATCTTCTGGGCACCAGTGCATGGAGAGATGTGAGGGCGACGAGCACGTGTGCCAGGGTCTTATCAGTGATAGAGTAGATGTCAGTATCTATGTTGTATTAAAAGACAAATGGTTGATGAGAAAAAGCCGATTTCCACATGTACAGAATCTCCAGCAGCTGATATGAAGGATGGGGCTTTGTGACCAATCAGTCAGTCCACCCACCAATAAGAGCTGAGGATTTGCATGTGAATCGATGATGGCACCTCTTTAGTATTCCTGAGTCCTTGCCCAGGACAAATTACACTAAGTATGATGCATTGATAGTCGATGCAGAAATATGGACACATTTTATTGCTGACACTGTGAATACCCGGCCCACTGTGGCGCTCTTCTTTATGGCATATTCATGTGCTACAGCATGTTGTAGCCAACAATAACACGTGAAAGCAGCTGATGCATGAATCAGAAAACTAAAGCTCGCTCACCCACATATGTTATTATTATATTATTATTGTGTCATTTAGAATCATATTCATATAACCCATATTGCATTCATAAAAAAGTTTATCCTTAAAACATAGACTTGGATAAAGATTGACAACGTGTCTACACTTCCTATCACTAACTGGAAATATAGGCAGAATATATTTAATATATATTTATTATTAAAAACAAGTTTAGACCAAACTTAGAAAAAGAATGAGCACTTTGATAGAGATAAGTGTCATTAGAACAAACATAAAAGAAGGAAACAACTTAAAAAATTAAATAATTTACATTTTTGTTTATCCCATTTGTTAACATGGAGAAATGGGGGTTTATGAGCTATGCTCCAGCCAGCCACCAGGGGGCGATCAAGACGCTGTGGCTTCACTTCCGTGGAGCCGTCACGTCAATGCTTACGCACAGATTCATATAAATACAAACAAACAAACGTGATAAATATCAACCAGCAATTTCATAGCATTAATAATTTATATATTGTGTATACAGAACAAAACCTTTAATGGTCGTATTTTTACTTTTGCTCCATTTGGTCCAAAATTGGAAATATGGACACGTAAAACCATTGCAAATTTATCAAAGCTTTACATTTTCCAACCTAATCCAACTTGGATTTGCTACTTTTATGTTAATTTTGGTACATTATTTTGTGCTATTTTGGTAAATGTATTTCTTTTGTTTAGTTTTGTATATTTTAAAAGCCTGTCTAGGGACAAACATTGAAGAAAAGCATATAGTGAACCTAATGAGGGGGGAAATTAAATTCAATGATTCTCTTGTCATAAATTTGTCAAATATTGTTGGAAAAACGCAAATTACAACCATCCCATCATACATGATGGATCCCTCTTTAAAAACTCTGATCTGTTAAAACGGTATCATCCCACTCATGATCCAGATTAATTTCTGTGGGTAAAGATTTCTTCACCCCCTGAACTAAATGAGCCACGTGTTAAAATGAGGATTTACAAAAAGGGCAACCACGGTTCTTACTGCAGCCAGAAACCCAGAGAGGAACAGTCGGGTCCCCGAGCACCTCAGGAATTATTATTCTGGCTTTATTGGATGAATAGAATATTAGTAAAAAAAATCCAATATGGAAGCGCTGTGATCTTTTTGTCTTCCTCTCCAAAATATAATTTAAGGTTTTACATTATAAGAGGTTTGATTGTTGTAGATCTTGCTTCTGAAAATTAGGTTAAACAACATTTTAAAGTTATCTTCACCTCTATTTGTGTCTGAAGCGTCTCTCCCTGGAATTCCTCTGGAGTTTCCTTATGGTAAAGAACAGGGTTGTCCTGAGCTGTGGGGGGGGGGGGGGGATTGTAGATTTAGTAACAGTTTCAACACAGAACAATCTCATCATTTTGTTTATAGCTCAAATTACACACAGTATCTCTTTGAATATAAAACGATCATGGAATTGAATTTGTTTCTGAATTTAATAGTAGCACTTCAAATTGTTTATTTGTGTATTTCAAATTTGGAATATTTTACTTCCAAAACCTGTGAAATCCATTTTGTATTATTCTTTAAATGATCTTATTAGCGTCTCATCAGGACCTTTCATTAACTGGTGAAATGGATGCATATTTATGAATCCTTAAAAAGTATCTGTTTTCCCTGTTATACCGACGTTTTATTATGATTTGTATTACTCCATGTAAGCTGGGTTCAGTTATGTTTTTAGGTGCCTGAGGCCGAACGAGCCGAGACAATAACTCGGACATTTATCAATTAAACCTGTTATTGCAGGAGTGATAGTAAACAGTTTACACATCCGGCCGACACAGAGTATTATTACTGTTCAGTGGGAGATGTGTTTGTGATGGAAATAAACTAGACTGTAAAATAGCACAGAGAGCTGCAGAGGGGATGACGTTCATGTCGGGAGTAACAACTACATGTACATTCGACTGTAACTTGTAGTGTAACTAATTACTTCAACAAACAAAATTGCAATTGCTTAAATTTAAGTGGACCTGTTACCTCTTCATGAAATAGACATGTGCAGTCAAGCTAGTCAGTTTATATAAGGTAACATGTAAAGGTCATCTGATGGATGGCCACCATTTCTCCAACATGCTTGGGTTCATAAACATGCGTCACTGATACATTAAACATGTCAATGTGAATCGTTGACCTTGAACAACGCTCCTGTGATCCCACGAGCCAAACACTTCAAATTCTTATGTGTATTCACAAATGAATAAACCAGCAATCTCCTTGTGGCTCTCATCTGTCTCCACCACTTCCTAGAAACACAGTCAAGATCTGAAACGTGTTCACGTGCAGGGGAAGCACCCATTCAATTTTGGTGTGGTTAGGTTAATTCCTAGCCTGACGTTGTCATACTCATAATTCTAATCAGAATATGAGTCTGATACCGCTCCATTGGGCTGTGATTATGGGGCGTACAACATGTTCCGAGGATCATACAACTCACTGTACTTCTCCACTTCAATTATTAATTTAATGTCATCCATGTTGAAGAACTTCTCCGCTGTTTGCTCCGTTAAATGTCGGGTGTCGAGGGTAAATTACGTATTCCCCCCCCCCCCCTCTCTTTTTATCTTTATCACTGCTTGTGTGGCTGTAGTGGATGGGCAGAGGGGGACATTTAATAATGTCATTGGTCAAATTAAAACTCCAGGACAACAGAAGGGGAATTCAAAGTATGGGATGCATATTTGATCATTTATATCATATAAAATATGTCATCAATATCGTTTAAAATCATTTTTCAGTATGTTTCCTGTCGCGATACGCTCGCGTCAAGCGCAAAAAATAGACTCGACGCCGAAACTATCGCTGCACGGCGCGAGGCAGCCTTGGCGCAGCGCGGCGCTTCCGCGTCCGGTGTGACCAGCACAAAGGTTTAACATGGGAGTGGATGGGAGCCAGCTGTTATTTAAGGCTTGGCTCCGATTATGCATTCTCTGTTCCTCTTTCAAAATGAATGTGCTGTCGATGTCTTCTAAAACAGACTCAATGGCAGCATCTACACATCTCAGCTCTCCAGCGGCAGGCATGTTTGTTGAAAACGAATTCAACCAAAGCGCACTTTGATGACGTGTTTGATTACATTACTGTTGATCATCTGTCCATCATCGTATAAAGCCCACCCTTACAATTTGATTGGTCCGAACAACTTCTGTTCGGGCATAGTTTCTCCCCAACGGAGCAATGCCAGACCGAACTTCCCGACCTCAAATGTTGTGGGCGGGGCTAAGTTCGCATCAAGGCTAGTTAATTCCTAGATCTAGAAGATGAAACGATCAGGCATTTATAGGGAACTGATATTTAAGAGTGTGTGAAATCAGGTGCACATCTACATAACATATCTGGATTTAGGGAATTTAAATGTGGTGTCATTAGGAGAGTGGCTTTGTGCTCTATTGAGTGCACTCTAACTTTCTCTGCTACCACCTACTAGCAGCTGACTTTGTCCTGAGGTTCTGGTCTGGTCAATTCAACCATTTCTATGGTTTTTCCTAAATGCATTCTTAAGCTGAAATGCATTGTGCCAAATCTGATGCGTTCAGAAGGAGCAAGAATATGTGTGTGAATTGTAAGTATGACTTATTTCCTCCCCTCTCTGAGAACTCACTTCCCAGCTCCTCAGATGTCCGTAGCAACAGAGTTCTGCTGTGACGTAAGAAATCCAGAGTGGCGCCACCTGCAGGTCGCGTGACCCGGAGCGATACGTGCCTGCTGAAGCCTCGAGTCGTGATCCCCGACCTGGAATAAGAGATGACAGTGTGGCTGTGGCTGGTGGTGCTCGCCTGGGAAGGGGCTTGCGTGAAAACGAAGAGAAGAGAAAATAGAATATTTTTGCTGGAGCAAAGGGGGTGCACGGAGTGTTTGGTACCTTTCACTGTGTGGAGGCTCCAAGTGGATAACAGTGTGGAGGCCTTAGAATTTAGTGTTCCAGGCTAAAATGTAATGTAGACATAATATATCAAATTCCTCTTTTCAGAAATCAGCGGGCACGACTGTGTATTTACTCATTCCTCCTATGGTCACAGATTTACATTCCACAATACATTTGGTTCCATCATCAGACATATTATACACATTTGTAACACAAGAAGTGAAGCGCACTTCCAAAACCTTAAGTGTTTGTGAAACGCCTTCGATTGTACCTCAGGGTCACCCGGTTTCGTCAAAGGGCGGAGGCGGAATTGGATTCAGCTGCTGTGGAAATGAAATAAAAAAAAAATTAGATTTCATTTAATTATTTATTCATGTCGGAGATGCAATATGCAGCCACCTGGGGTGTTTGTGTGTTTGTGTGCGTGCGAGCGGGGGTTTCAGGTGATTATTACCTCAGAGACTTCGACTCATTTGCATGGAGGAGAATTTATATGACCCCTTGAAATGAGAATTATGCACAAACACGTCCGCACCAGGAGGAGAGAGAGAAAGACAAAGAAGAGAAAGAGTGACTGATAGCAGGAGGAGGAGGGAGGGTGCCAGAGGTCGGCAGCAGGCACCCAGGGGAGGGAGGAGAACGGCGTGACTGTGAAAGGTATGTGGAGGATTTTGTGTGTCCGTGTGTAGGAAGAGGTGAGTCTTGTGAAGTGTGTAAGCTGAGGATTTGCGAGAATCATGCAGATCCGGCGTTTGTTACTGTCCTTTGGTCGACTTTTTTTTCAAAATGCAACTTCTTTAATAGTACAACTGAGCTGGAATAGATCAGTAACAAGAGCCAGATGCCTATTCCACCTACTGCATTTGTATGACTGAAAACTTATTTAAAGAAATATTTAGAGTTACTTCAAATTTAGGATTTCCATTTTTCGCTACTTTACACTTTTGCTTCCCTAGGAGAGGGAAATATTAAACCTTCCACTCATTAATTGTTACTTCTTGTCACTTACTTCACATGTAGATTTTACCCATGGATAATACATCAGGCTTTTAAAACACATAACACTTTAAACCTTATAGCAATTGGTTACAACATTAATGTGATAAATGTTTAAATTGTCCAATATCTCCCCAAATATAAGATTAGGGAAATACAGATCTGTGTATCAGCACTTCGTTACCTCCTCTCCCATTAACCACCTCACGACCCCTCTATATAAACTCTATATAACATAAAACTATGGTTCAGACTACAGCTCCACCTGCAGCAGTAACATGCTGCTTACACACAAGTTGTCATCTGATGGTCCCTTCACTCATTATCTATACTGAGTACCTCTTGTCCTCTGAGGGGTCGTGAGGAGGAGCTGAGGCCGTTCCCATCTGACGTCAGACCAGAGGCAGAGTGCATGCTGGACAGGTGGCCAATGCAGCGCGGTGCCGATACACAGAGACCGAGTAACCCTCACCCTGAAGGGGAATTCAGATTGTCTGCCTCTGCCAGTTACGCTGAGGTCTGCTATGAACCTCATCACGTAAATGTCGTCTCCCACCCATGTCTGCTGTAGGGTACGCTTGGACCCCTTCATGGACGTCAGTGTACAGTCCAAAATGTATGACCGTGCTGACGGTGGACTAGTGCCAGAATAATTGGACTATGGGCAGAAAGTTACAGACATCGGACAGGAAGGTCGCTGGTACGATTCCTCGCGGTGACAATACAATACCTGCCAGGACAACACCCGGATCTGTTCCAAAGTCAAAAGAGCACTCTGCTTACCCCCACTGTCTAAGTGCCCCTGAGCAAGGCACCTTACTCCCCAAACATCTGCTCCCCGGGCGCTGTGCATGGCTACCCACTGCTCTGTCTGTCCTGTGATGTTCACCAGATGGGACAAAAGCAGAAGACAAATTTCCCTACTCTGCATGTCGTGTGATTGTGTCTGGGATCAATAAATGTATCTTATCTTATCTCTGTATGCATCTGCTGCGCATGCTAAAGGTTCTATGCACCTAATGGAATGGAATGGAATAGAATGCGGCATCACATGACGTGGACCTTCATTTTATTGTGAATGGATCCATGTTATGCAATGGACATGGAATGCAGAACTTATGCTCAACCTTCACACCTCTGGACGATTAACATGACCCTTGTCTTTGGACTTGGGAGAACATGCACACACAAAAGGAGAGATAAGATTGGACTCGAACCATGAACCTTCTTGCAGTGAGACCACTGTGCTATCCACTGTTCCAATGTGCCGCCATCATATGTAACAATAAAAGTAATCAAATATGTACTTTTAATCATCTTATAATGCGTATACCTACTTTTTACTTGAGTGGGTTCTTCCATGCAGGCATTATACTGGCAATAAAGTACTTTTACAATTCTAAATTTGCACTTTTACTCCACTAAAACATCAAAATATGTTTCATATGAAATGAAATTGACTGCATACAAAGCTTCTGAAGGACTAAAAACAAACAAACCCCTTAGAATGTGCAAGGACTTCACTGGACAGGAAACAAATCTGTTAAATGTTTAACCTAGTTGCACCCGAGCTGCAGCGAGTTCTCTGTTGGTGGAATTTCTCAGGCTCTTGGCTCGGTGGCGTCGGAAAGCCCTGATGAAACATTGTCCCATCACTTTTGATGTTAGCTCGGAGCGTGCAAGGATAGCTACTTAACACTGACAACAAACCCTGTAGTCGGAGGGGAAAAGCTCCTGTGTGCCGTAAGCTACTTATTCCCCATTGTCTCCCTCCTGGAGAAGATGAAGTGCTTTAGGAAGTGGACGAACACAGGCTATTAAGCCGTGGCTGAAATTAAAGGAGGGGTCTGTATTTATAGGTTGTGATTTTAAATAAACCTTTATGGTGATGTCTTCTTTTTTTCAAACCTCTCATTCATTTGCATATGTTCTTTCTATTCTCTGGGATGTTCTAAATCTCCCTGGGCCTGAGTAGTTACATGTATTCACAGATTTCCTACAACTTATCAAACTCGTCTTTATAAAAAAACACATTAAAAGGCTCATGAGCTCAGTGTCTCCCCCTTTCTCTGCTCACTACTACACTATGAGAGACGCTCACTGGCAGCGTTGTTGCCTCTTTGCTCGATATCATTCAGCTGTCTGGCGGACCGACCTTCCTTTCTCCCGGGGTGAGAGCGTCCACAATGGACGAGCCACAATCACAATGCGACATGCACCAGGCTCCCGTCTCTCACCTCATTGTTCTTCAATTACCGAACAAGCACATGGGGTGGAGCCAGCGGTTATTTATGGGCCCTTGCCACCACGATGCACATATAATTACCTCTCAGAAGCTGTAATTGTGCTCATTTCTCACGTCCGGTACGTGGCCACGAGCTCCCGTGCCCACGTGTTGTCTCCATGGAGATTGAGCCGTTTTTGCAGATGAAGGTCAGCACAGGTCGTAGGTCACGTTCTGGATTGTGGCGGGTGTTTGCTTATGGGTATCGGACAGTGGGATTTGGATGGAGATGATTACACACGTTTACAAAAAAAAAAATTGAATTAAAAGGTCTGAAATGTAATTAAGGACCAATGTGCATTGCCATGCAAATCTAGTTAAAGTACCGTATTTTGTGTCACAGTAATTCATCACCTCCAAAAACATCTCATCTTTAAAGATAGAAGGACTCCATCCAGGGGCTTTTTCTCTTTTTTCTTACCTTGAACTAAATGAAGATGGATGCAACATTATCCTCCTGCTTCAGTTTTGGGACTCCAGCGTCTTGGATGTGCGGCTGATTGACCAATGATTGAAGTGACTGGTGAGTCCGTCACTGGCGGCCTGGCAATACAGAGTGACAGTTTGTATGTGTCTGATCAGCGGTGCGTGGCTCGGGGGACAGGGCGGGAGCAGGGGCCCGTGGCAACTCGCAGAAACCTCTTTGTCAATCAAACAACCCACAATTGGAACCCCATGAAATCCATTAAAACCACTTTAGTCATCGCCATACAGCTCAGAGCGCCACGAATGGGCAGCCCATGGTGAATTAATGATGGATTTTCAAAACTTTGGTGGTCTGAGCTGATTGCTAAGTATTATTTTTCGGACCCAGTCTGTCATTCTTTATTATGAGTTGAGAATGGCTCTCAGTGAGGGACCATTCAGGTGAAAGGAAAAAATCTATCTTTATAAATTCATTTATTTATTCTTTGTGGTTTTTCTTAGCTCTTATGAAATTATTCCATATTAGAGGCAAGGAATGATTTCTGTATAGCTGCAGTCAGACGTGCCCTGAAATCCAGAGGTCGCCAACAGTCCCCTAATGAAACCACAACAAAAGTCCCTCAAAACATTTTCTTCTTCACCAAATTATGCAAACTCATAAATATCACATAAACATACCTGAAGTTTTTTCATCAAGATGCAGAAAAATGCCCAAACAAACAAGTGCAGATGATGGCCCCCTTAAATTCAGTCAAGCTGCAATAAATGCAGACACGCGTGTATCAGTAGATTTTGGTTCATGTGCTTGGAGAATCGAAAAAGAATGAATCTGGTGAGCGCACCTGTACCGTAACACCTCAAAAAGACAAGTATCACATTTTCAGTGGTGACTGGCTCTCTTGTCTGCATCTAAGAGATTGCAGACAAGAGAGCTTGTTTTACTGTCAACATCCTTTGTCACTCACTTCTGCCGTGTTTGTGTTTTCGTTGTGCGGATTTTGTGGTTGTGTTGCGGCTCTTGCAGTCGTGTTTTGCATAAATGCGCTTGTGGGCAATATCTCAGCTACCTTAGCAATTAATCAGAGTAAAACTAGCCCCAACTGGATAAGTATGAATTAATTACAGTATCAAATATTACTGAGGTATAGCCCCAACAACTGCAGAAATAGAACTTGCTATATAGAATTTAATAAACTGGAGTTGACCTCTGTAAGGTCTTTTATTCTTAATAGATAACACCATAGTTTATCCTCATTACCAAGTCTGTTTGTATATTTACAGTTTTGTGTATTTACGGCGTCCTCGTCTTTAACACTGTGAATTTTGAGTAAAACCATTTCTGCAAGTCCTGACTCAATGGCAGGTTTTTCCAGGTTTTGTGAAACAGTCCTCAACTCCGCTGTCCCAGCCGGCAACACACATCAAAGTCTGCGAGTCGACCGAGTGCGACACCCCAGTTGCAACATGAGGTGTCGTGTGATTAGCACGGCATCAAGCGGTAGTCAGGCTACAACAGGCCCGATCAGAGTTTGAGCAGTTGAGTTGAACTGTGGGATAAAGCCTCCAGCTTTAATAAGAGTTGTTACTCTGCTGGAACTGAGGCTCTGGAACCTTGGGAGACGTCTGAGCTAATCTCATCAGGCAGGTAACGGTAATGTAACATTAGCAGGTAACACGTTTTTTTACGGATACTGGAGAGAGGACATCAAGCATGAAGAGTTCATCTCCTGTGGCTGTGAACGCAACAACCATCTTACAACAGACAACTGAATCAGTACAGACTGATGAACAGGGAGGTGAGCGGTTTAACCTGCTTGCTCCTGTCGTTTTGTCAGATGAAAAAAATAACCTACTGCCCAGAGAGGATAACAACTTTTTTTGGTCAGGATTCATCACCACAACCTGCTCAGTATACGGATGTAGTCACTGGTCATTATTTATACCACCTTGATTTAAGACCTGTCGCGTGTTCGAAGCGCTTGCTGTTCTCACATCGGGTTCTCTGGACTTTCTGTGGACTTTGGCGGCCAGGTGAAGAAATTCCTCAGCAACTCTGGAGGCTCTTACTCAAGCATTTGATTTCACACGTGCACCTCCTCTGGAGATACTGCAGCGCATCCCTGGAGTTCAGTGCATGTCTTAAAGCAGCTTATGTTAAAATGTAAATGTATTGTATTTATATTGTACTTTTCAGTCTTATCGATTAATCTGCTTTAAGGTGCATATCATATGTCACACAACACCTTTTCTATCATACATCATTTATTACACTATTCACAGCCACCAGGGGCTCAGCATCTCAACCCAGGACCCTTTGGAATGCAGAGTGGAAGAACCGGTGATCGAACCAGTCGACCCTCTCTACCACCTGAGTTACAGCCCAACCATGCTCTTGCTGCTGTTTGCTGTTTAGCATAAACCAGCAGCCTCCTGCAGCCAAAACGCTGTGACAGTGGTGAGGATGAAACTGAAAACAGGGTTGTAGGTCAGGCATTTTAACAATGAGATTGTGGATGGTGTAACTTGTGAGTCAGAGCACTATTTTTTGTGGTAGGACCCCTTAAAGGTTCAGTGTGTAAAATGTAGTGGCATCTAGTGGTGAAGTAGCATGTTGCAGCTGAATACCCCCCTCACCTCACCCCCCTCCCCTTCCAAACAGGAGAGAGAACCTGTGGCAGCCTTCAGGTGTCATAAAGACTCAAAAGATCTTTGGTTCGTCCAGTTTGGACGACTGTAAGAAACATGGCGGCCTTCGTAGAGAGGACCCTCCCCCGATGTAATTATAAAGTATTTAGATATAAAGTAAACATTCTAGGGTAAAGAAAACATCATTTGTACAATTTAAATGAAACACACTAATTAAAACATGTTTTATTTTCAATTTCTGCACTTAGATCCCCTTCACCTATATCTTACAAACTGGACCTTTAACAAGCTGCACAAAGTTCAATCCCACAATTTTGCTTTATAAATCTTTATCAATTATAAAGGGAAGCAATTAATCCAAAAAGGATCAGAATTGAGTTGAAGTGAAATAAAGGTCAACACGACAGCATCATCATTGACACGTCGGTTTCCACTATATGTTTAGGGCAGACATGGGCAAAGTACGGCTCGCGGGCCATATACGGCCCGTTGGGCTCTTTAATCCGGCCCGCCGAACTTTTCCAAATATAAAAAAAAAAAAAAACTTGAATGCCACTTTGTAGTTTTGCTTTATTTTTTAAGAAATTGTAGTCTCTTGCTTCTTGTGGTTCTGGGTTTGTACCCTCGGGGTTGAATGCACTTCGGTAAGACACTTTAGATAAAAGCGTCCGCTAAATTAAATTTGACCGGGAGTGTGGTATATAGGGCTGGAAAGGGCACATGATCTCCCTTCACTTTTTTACTTTGCCCTGTGTGTCAGGGCTGGCAGAATGGCAGGCGTGAACCCAAAAGCTACGACAATGAGGCAGAGAAGGAATTAGCAGAGTTCTTGGTTTATTGAACGAAGCAGGGGTCAGATACTAGGCAGTCAGTCCGATGCAACACAAATCCAAGAGGGAGCAGGCCAGAGATAATCCAGTGAAGACAGAGCAGGGGTCAGGAGCCAGGAAATCAGTCCAAAGCAAACAAAACCGACAAGGGGCAGGCAGAAGAGGAGTCCAAGGCAAAGGCAGGCAGGTCACGAAGGAGGTCAGGCAGTAAGGGAATCAGGAAAGTAACGCTGGAAAGATTAGGCACGAACACACTAAACGATCTGGCAGAGGACAAAGGGAACAGGCATGCTAATGAGGGATGTGAAGACAGGTGCGTCTGTGGGTGGAGCCGGTGAAGGGATCAGAGGAATGAGGAAGGTGCAGAGCAGGAGGGGAGTGGCAGAGTCCTGGAAAGAGAATAGAATTTGTAAACAAAACTTAACAGACAAACTGAAAATATTAATAAGAAGGTGAATTTGTGACACTGTGAGCCCTTCTGTAAAATGAGCGGATCAAGGAAGCGAAAGTGGACAATAAGTGCCGACTGTTTAACACGGAGTGGACAACAAAATACTTTGTCACTGAAATCCAATCGAAAGCTGTATGCCTGATATGCCGAGAGTACAACATCAGCCGTCACTTTGGTACGAAGCATGCTAACTACGCTAGCAAGCAGTCAACGCAAGAACGGGCGGCTACAGCTCAGAGGTTGGCTGAGTATTTGTTAAATTGCCTTGCAAATAAATGCTTTGCTACTTGTTAAAGGCCAAATCCTATCATGTAATGATTTTTCCATGTAATTTATATTAGTTGCCAAAAATACTCCATCCATCTGGTCCTGGCCCGGCCCCTCTGTCAAATTTTAGAACCCATTGTGGCCCGCGAGTCAAAAAGTTTGCCCACCCCTGGGTTAGGGTCTCTTCCTCTGTGGTGAATACAGGGGTCACAACGTGGTGTTGTCCACAGCTGCATTGACTTCATTAGTTTGAAACTTCATAAAGACACTTTTGCTTTGTTGCAACCTCCAGTTTTTGTATTCCTGCTCTGACTGAGGAGAAGCATTGTTAATAGAGCTTTCCTCACAAACATCACAACCAGCGCTTGACTCACAAGTCGTCACCACAACACATCCGGCACCAAATCTTTCATTCAGTGTGAATTTGTTGTGCCACACCACTCTCTGATATCACTTTGGAAACGGAGAGCTTTAAGTGTGTGGGATTATTAAATGTAGATATGCAGTATGTATTGCCCTGTAAATATTGTGTGCTTGGGTCTGTATGCACGGATCCACTACATGCACAGCCACTTGCGTGAGTGTCACAGCACTGATGCACTGATGCATGTGGATTAGCTACCAGGCTATGAGAGAGAGTGTGTGTGTGTGTGTGTGTGTGTGTGCCTGTGTATGTGTGTATGTGAGATCATGCGATGCCTCTGTCCTCCTCTGACCCCTGGCTGTTCCGCTGTCTGACTGCGCACTCACTCTCTCTCACTCTCTCTCCCTTTCCTCCTTGCTCTCATCAGACATGTCATCCGCCGTGGAGCACTGGACACACTCATGGGAACTGCTCGCCCCAGATCTGTCTTCCCCTCCGCCCAGCTGACCACACGCTCACACACACACACACACACACACACACACACACACACACACACACACAGGCACAGATGCACTTGACATTTGGGTCACTGACAAGACATCAGGTGAGAACAGAATAACCCAGGTGACAAGGAGAAGCAGTGAACCTTTGCTGTGATATTGCCCCTGTGAGCCTAAGAACACACACACACACACACACACGCACAAACACACACACACACACACACACACACACACACACACACACACGAATCTGTATCTTTGTGAGGACACTCATTGATATGATAAATCTTTCCTGAACCGTATAAAGAAAGTCTTAGCCCTCAAACATCCCTTTGAAGGCGTGACGACCGGCCAAAATGTACAGATTTTTCCATCCTCAAATATCCTCACTGCATAAGGTCGATAACTCGGAATGTACAAATACACACGCGCACATCCACACTCCACACAATGTCAGCCTGTCAAGCGAGCAGAAGTGTGGGTGTTCCTTTCCCTGCTCTGAAAGCCAGTGAAGGTCTGGTTATTGAGACGCCGGCCTGCCTGAGCTCTTGTTAAAACTCTTACCTCAAAATTATTTTTGAATGGAGGCCACAAATAGGAGACAATGGAAAGCAGGAAGAGTTCTCCGCTGCTTCTGGCTAAAACATAAACAGGAAACAGTCTTGAAGGACAAAAAAATCGGAGCCTGTCATCCAAAGAATCATTACGTCTATTTCTAATCTCTGTTTAATTTCTTAAAAAGTTATCTATTTTTTAAAGGATAATTCCAGTTTGTCGCAAATTCACTCTTCTTTACAGAGTTTCATTTTGATCAGCCATGATGGTTTTGTATATAATAACTGCGATCTGGGAACCTGGTGAAAGTGCCGCAACAAAGTCTTGTGGAGCAAAGATGCAATCAGATCATCAGAGTTTAGACCTTTTGAAATAAGATGTCACTTAATCATTTCACACAGCCACTGGTGTCTAGGTGTACATTGTGGATTCATCAACCCCCTCCATTTATTTTAATGTGAAGCATTAAAGTAATTTGAAACAACTGCTCTTTCGACCCACCAAAACTCAGGAGATGAACTGGCATCTTAAAGGCAGCTTAAAATCTCTGGAAATGTTTGAGGTAGTGGCAGTTGCTTTCAGACATGCACTGAAGTCCAGACTTCTCCTGAAACTTTCCAAGAGGGGCTGTATGTGATAACGTAATTGTCCAATGTGTTTGCTACAGACATTGTTGGATACTTTTCCCTGCCAGCCCTTTGTCACACAGACGAGGCACACGAAAGACATCAACTTGGAAAGACAACACGATTCAAGAGCTGTGCTGTAAAACAAACCTGTGATTTCCACAGAAGGATTTCTACATCATGTCCCGTCTCCTGCTTGATCAACCCATGTTTTGGAAATGTTCCTGTTGCTGTTAACGCATCTGACCCCGACAATCTGCTGCTGTGTGCTTCACATGTTAATGGCAAACACAAAAATTGCCCGGACCTAATTTTTCCATTTGGCTGCAATATCATTGTCCTGGGCAGTTAGCAGCCGGCCTCATCCCCAGTATGAACAGACTCTCACACTTTAGAGTGCTCTATAAGCCTCGTCTGACCAAAATCAAATACAGAAAACTTAATTTTATGTTTTTAGATACAGATTTAAATGAATATGGCACAAGGGCAATATGTATCTAGCCTCTACTGACTTCCAGACCCATAGTCTCCTCCAATGGAAAAAGTTTGCACAGGCATCTCATGAATAAGTGCTGGCCAGAGGATATAATGGTGCACCTCAAACTGGAGCAGCTGAAATCATACATTTCTCACCCAGGAAGTCTGGCAATTTCTGCTATATTTTCAAAAATGGACATTTCCCATCGAAACAGATTATTTTTAACCCCTTTCATCCTTGCCTGGTAAGTATGTTCAGTATGTATGGGACCAGTTCCAGTCTGTGGTGAACTCTAAGCATCATGTAGAGTGCAGAAAAACTTTTGTCAGGCACTGAGAGACATTGATGTGTATTGTTTTTTTAAGAAGGTATATGGTAGATGAAGTTTTGGTGAAAGTTCAATGAGGAAGATGTCCAACGCTCTGCTTTATTGCTCAATGAGTCAACTCTATTTCACTTCCACTTTACCAGATTGTCCGGTCACCTCCATCTGATCAATGATTTATCCGCCTGTGTCCCTTGAACCAATCAATCACGTACTGCTAATGCAAGTCTGTCCGTCTTTCTTTCAGACATTTAAATCACTGCGTGCTCTGCTCCTCACGTGTTCAGCCGGTTCAGACTCAGGTCGTGGTTTTATGGACGAGGCAGTAAACACCTAAGAGGATCCTGCTCATTTACACATCGACAGAAGGCTTCTAGAGTCAAAGCTCTTGCAGTCGACCTCAACGACCCTGCGGTAAATCAGCTCATAGATTCCGATCCTTGCAACATCAGGTATTGGAGATCACTCAGCCACTACGTTCTCCCTATTCCTCCATTTGTCTCTGGCTTCTGCCACCTCTGCTTTGGTGCTTGTTTGTCCTGGAAGCTGCCAACATGTCCTCAAGACATTGCTGAATGGGGCATTAATCATTCATGGTAGGTGTTCCAGATGGACACCGGCAACACACTTTTGGGGGGATTTAGCCTCAGCTTGACTGGACACCAAGATGGACGCCATCACGGCTATCAAAGGCCAAAGCATCTAAGCTGCAGTAAAGATCATAAATTCCTTCCTTTGTGTCATTATCGTTTGTTCAAGTGTTCATATTTCCGTTAAGTTTGGTTTTAAGTTAATTGAAGCTTTTAAAACATGGTGAAACATCATGATTGAAAGTTAGGACGCGTCGTCCATCTTTATACGCAATCAAGCTTACTGCCATATGGCTGAAGGTGCAAATTCAACTATACACTGTCATCATCATTATCTCACTTCAATTTGCCTCATGGCTCTATTGTTCTCGCATCAGTCAGAGAAGCAAACAAACAAAAAGAATCTCCCCTGTTCACTGATCTCAGCAGCATCTGTCTGGCTTCATAAGTGGGACTCTAAATTCTTCTTTGTGCTCTGATCAAACCGACGACAATAAAGACGTCAGATCAAACTTCCACTGATCCTCCACCTGCTGCAGCGATTTCCTCATGAAAAGAGATCTGTTTTTAAAGATTTATCCACATATCTACATCTGTCTCTCTCTCTCTCTCTCTCTCTCTCTCTCTCTCTCTCTCTCTCTCTCTCTCTCTCTCTTCTTTCTCTCTCTCTCTCTTCTGACAGTGACAGCCTCCAGCATTCATCGCAGCCTCACATCTACCTCTCCACACTGGCCTTCGATAGCGTTCTGACTTTTGTTGCATGCTATCATTTGTCTCTCCTCCCTGGCTGAGACTATTTTCACCGAATGAAAGATCTTGTTCCCTGGAAGTCTTGGTGTTATTCTTCTTTATTCTTCTTCTTTTTTCTAGGACTTAATCACCAGGTCCATTTGTTTGGGAGAGCAGGAAACTGTTGCAGGAGGAAAATTCAGCTCACAGTAAAAAGCTCCTGAATGATGAAAGATGAATTGCAACCAAAAAGTCGGTGAAGACAACAACTCTCGTGATCCTGCGCTACTTTGAGATGTCACCAAACTCTTTCTTGTGATTGAGAGACACCTTCTGGCATAAAGTTACATATAGGTGGTATGATAATAAAGATTCATCACAATAACAGTGTCTAAGGGGACTGCTAACACCTACCGGACGTTCAGACTTTTTAGTTTAGTATGAACTACAATATCAGGTTTGAAAGGAGCCTGGGACCATGGTTTGAACCAACAGACCAAAACTTAATCCAACAGAGAGAAGTGGTCTCAGTCTGATCCCATTGAATCATCGTTCAGATCGATTGCAGATTGAATTTTGTTGTTGTTGATAGTTCTGACTTTCGCACTAATTGCAGGAAGTTGAGACGGCATTAAACAATAGAAGAAGAAAAAGAAGCAGGATGGCTTGTCGTCTCACCTCAAATGATATCATGTTTAAACATTTTGCTGGTTGTATGAATTGATGATCAATATTTATATTTTAAAGTTGCAAAAACATTAACAAAGGGAATCGGTTCATTCAAGGGAAGACTACTTTTCTTCCTTGCACTTTAATAAAAAACGGTTCACTAATACAATCGTCAAACAAAAGCCCTAGACACAGCCCCCATAGGTAATTAGAACAGGACGTATGTATGTCGGTCTCACATTCACTCCCTAAATTACAATGGGAAATCTGAACTATCTTGGTCCGGACTATGACTTGGATTTCAAGGTGTGAGAATGCCCTCAAACTCTCTCTGTTGCTTACCTCACAAAATGTTGTATTTTTCTTCCAATAGATTTCTCCACATGGCCCAGAGGTGGGTACATACTGTACTCTGCCCACCCACCTCTGCTCACTGCACTGGAAAAACTGTGTGCAGACAACTGGCGAGTACAGTTAGTCAAACCTGAACCATGAAATTAGTCTCTAAATTGACAGTTTGGTTGATATTTGGTACACGTTCTGATCCGGGGAGCTGTGGTCTGGACCCATTGAAGTGACTTGTAGTGATGCAAACCTGATGAGGACAGTGTTTTCATCCGTGATTGAAAAATAGTGGCCAAATGTACAAAAATAAAAAGCCCATTTGTAAAATAAATCTCAGTCAACGTAACAATCACAATTTTTTTTTGCCTCCAGTGTGCATTTATCCACAGCACTTAGTTTAGCTTTTTGCCTTCTATTGCAGACACGTGATTGTGCATATTAAACCGCGATTGTATGTGATGAATATTTGATGGAATATATGATCAAACCAAATGTAAATGTGTATCCATTTCCGTGCATACTGTATGCCGTATGTTCGGCGCTGTGGGGGAGTTCATGTCATGAAATGTGGACGTTTAATCAAATCCCTCAGTTGGTCCTTACTGCCCCCCCCCTCCCCCAACGCTTTCATGGCCCCCCACACCTCCAACCCAACCTTCACACCCGAGACACACACACACACACAAAGCCCTGTCTCACCGGGCCTCTCAACAATGAATTAGTATTACCTTATGGCAAAAGCCACTCTGAGCTTCATTCATGGCTGTGACAATCTACTCTCTGAGGTGTGTGCTCCTTTATCTGCTGAGGCCTCAGTGTTTTTGTGCGTGTGTGTGTGTGTGTGTGTGTGTGTGTGTGTGTCACCCTGCCTGCCTGCTATAATAAGCCTTGCTCTTTGTCTCCCTCCCGCCTTCCAGTTCCACTTTCTGAACGATGCGGGTGGAGGAGGAAGTGACCTATATAGGCTGCATCTCTCTCGTCTGCACCAGCTTCCTGCATTTCGGCGGCATGTGTGTGTGTTAATGTGAGAGAGAGAGAGAGAGAGAGAGAGTGCAGTGGTAGGCAAGTATGAATAATTCACCGGATGCCTCAACACGACCGCCTTCAATAAAACCATCCCCCTAATGAGTCTTAATGACAGCCACGGCGTGGAGACAATCAAAGGCAGTGTGTGCGTGTGGGTGTGTGTGTGTGTGTGTGTGTAGGTAGTGTGTGGGTGGGTCGGAAGAGGAACATCAGTGCCAGCCTGGTGGAGGTGACGGTGTGTGGTTGGCTGGTTGAATAATCGCGTGCATGTGCTGCAGCCAGCGAGCGTGTACCTGCCGCACGCTCGACGCGCTTGTTCAGGTACAGAGAGCCGAGCGCTGCCTTTGCCCCGGGCTCTGTCGAGGTCGCCCTGGGTAATACTACCTGAGACTTTGAAAAGAACATGAAAGCTGACTTCTCAGCAGGGGACGTGAGAGGAGACGCTCGCTGGGGTGGAGCAGCTGAGGAGAGGAGCAGCAGCATCCTCCCCTCCCATCAGCTCTTCGGGCTTGTTTGTGGGTTTGAACTCCAAAATGACTTAATCCTTCCTCCTGGTCGTGTTTACAGCATCTCCCTTTTCTCCTCTTTCTTTTCCAGTGCTCCATCAAGCTGACTACACATTCCTCCTCTATATGTTGTTGTCTCTTGCTTTGGAATTCACTGCTCACATCGGCCGAGGCCTCTTCCAGGTGTGTTTACGTGAATGTCTGAAATGGAGATAGTAGAAACATGAATGGAAACGGGAAACGTTTTTTTTCAGACAAAAGCACATTTTTCTTAAGTGAGACAAGTATATAATTATTATGAGGATATAGGTGTCACCTAAATGTTAATTCTTGTGGATAGGTTGTTGGTCAGATAGAGAATCTGAACCGATTCCAACCAGGAGGGACTTTGAGGATAAACAAAATGTTTTGCCTTGAGCAATAAGAGAATAAAGTGATGTGATATAAATGCTACTATATGCTATTTGGTGCTAAGACCACTAGTGATGTCATCAAGGTTAAAGGGGGTGTGGCTGCATAGTATAGGAATCCTCCCACGGTCTAGACACTGCTGGCGGTTGATGGGATGGACCTATGGGATGGACCTATGGGACCATGAATATGGAGACTAGAGGTGACTGGGGAGGAGGGGGTCGAAGAGATTCACTTCAATGGAAGGTTTTATTAACTGTGTTTTCAATCATACTAATACAGAGCGTGTCTGTTCAAACACGATGTTTACTGAATTATATTTATTACTGGAAAAAAATAAAACTGATCAATCTCACTCCTTGTGAATACATTTATTTTTCAAATAAAATATATCCTCTTCTTTTGGGTGTTTAACCAGCAAAGTGAACATTTCTTTCAAGTATTTAAAGTCAATAAGGAATTGTTTACGTGTGGGATATTTGCAGCTTCCCACTTTTTTTTCCTTGCAGATATAATTTATAATATATGTAGATAAGCAGCTATATAGTAAGGCTGAGCTATACCTGACATTTATTCTCTGAGTATGATTTCTGCACTGCTCCAAGACATATACTATATTATTGTTTATTCAAAGACACCATTCAAACTAAATGTTGGACACATCTACAGAAAACAACTAAATCTCCACTGAAGAAGACAAAGCAACGCTGCAGGCTGATATGAAATCAACTTCAATCTCAAACTAATTTCCTCCAAAAACATCCCCTCCCGCCCTCTGACCCCGTGTTTCGAGTCTCACGGTCCATCTGCTGCAGACGGCGCCGCGGTGGCTGTTGTGCTCCACAACGCCACCGATGACCCTGTCAACAGTGACCCAGCAGCAGATGTAAGGGCCACTGTTGGCACATTGGTGTCACTGCCCAAACAGCTGTGCCACCAGAGGTGGGTAGTCACCGCACCGATGATGGATGATTCGGACAAGTTTTGCCTCACCAGCCCACATAACTTCTGGATTCTGGAGTTTCATAACAAGGACTAGACATACAGAGCAATACCACACAACTGATGCCAGTTTAAGATATGTAAATACATGTTTTGCCTTTTCATTTGTCTTCTTCAGTGGAGATTTAGCTGTTTTCTGTAGATGTGTCCAGCATTTAGTTTGAATGGTGGCTTTGAATAAACAATAATATAGTATATTTCTTTGAGCAGTGCAGAAATCATACTCAGAGAATAAATGTCAGGTATAGCTCAGCCTCACTACAGAGCTGCTTATCTACATATATTATAAAATCTATTCCTCTTTACAAACTCTGTGGGTGGCTGTGGCTCAGGAGATAAGCGGGCCGTCCACCAACCAGCGGTTTGATCCCTGTCACTGCCATTCCGCATGCCAGAGTGTCCCTAATGGCTGTGCTGGCAGTGTAAGAGTGATGTTTGAAAGATAATATCCACATGGATGCACTGTATGAATGTGTGTAGAGGGTTCAAAAACTGTACAGTTAAGTGGTTTGACTCGTCATCAAGACTAGGAAAGTGCTTTATGATAATCTTTTTTTAAAACACCAACAAGAAAACAAGGTGAAGTGCAAACAGAGCAAAGTGACTGACTACTAAAGAGTTGTGGGGATGCAGGGGATCCGATCAGTGTGTTTGTCATGATTTTGAGATTCTGTTTTTTTATGTTGTGGACATTTACCTGGTTCACTCTGTGTTTGGATTTCCATTTTTGTGTTCTGTGTTTTGAGATTAGTTTTCCCTCCATGTTCTGCCATTTCTGTTTTATTTTTAAACTTCTTTCCTTGTCAGTCTGCCTTGCTCTACTTCCTGTAATTGTCCCGTTTCCCGCCCTTATGGACGTCTACACCTGTCCTCATGTGTTTCACCATGTGGGCAGTTACTCATGCAGCCTATTTGAATTGATCCCATGTTTTTGTGTTGATTGCCGGCCACCGGAGACGGCAAGTCTGTTTTTGTTGTTTCACACTCTCACCAGCCTAAGCTTGTGTGTCTGTATTTGGTTCCTCTCAGCTATAAGGAGGAATCCAGGGGGTAGTGTGTCGGAATGTGAGCGGCTGACTAAGGTATGCAGGTGATCCTGGAATCAGGGATAACAGAAAAGGGTTAGGACACAAGTGAAATGTGCTCATATGAGAGTACATATGGAAAAATTGCAGCGAGTGAGTGAGTTTGCATGTTGATGCATTTCTAAGACTGAACCGATTAAAAAACATAGACCACAAATGTCTCATATGCCATATACATGAAGCTGAAGATGTCAACTTGGAAGGACGGAAGCTTTTGGTGATAAAGGCCGACACCGGTGTCTATGTGCTCTGAACAAAAATGTGATTTCCGCAGTGGAAGTTCTAAGTTGTGTCCTGCCTCCTGCATGCTCAGTCCAGGCCCCATCCCACGCACCGTTTCCTGTTTTTTTTAGAACGCATCTGACCAAAACAATCTCCTGCTGTGTTCTTCATTTGAGAGAGGCCAACTCTCCAAAATGTCCGGAACCCTTTTTCCAGAATTCATGTCTGAAAACACCAGCAGTGATGAGACAGGTCCTTATATGCTGCAGGTGAGTGAGCAGGCAATTGCTTGGACGAAGATAAGGTGCATGGAGGAGTAGGCGGGAGGAGCAGGAACCAGGAGTCCGGCACACAGGGAGGGGAGCAGAACGGGGGAAAGGGAATATAGATACAATCCTACCCATAACTACAACAAGGACCAGAAAAAAGCTAAACAGAACACACCTCTAGCAAAGATTAGTTGTACTCCCCTCTCAAACCCCAGATCCAGGGCCATGTCAACAGCATTATTTTACAATCCTCTATGAAAAGGGATGAAATTCTTGCGGGAGGAAGATTTAGACATAAGACTGGCTCCGTAAAATGTATCTGGAAATAAACCCAGTCTGTGTCCATTACCTTCTGACGCCTGCCTTTTTAATTGAATGTGAATCTACTCTCGTCCATCATTTCTTAATTTCTGTATTGTCTACAGTGTCAGAAACTCTTGTTAAAATTTGATGTATATTTACTGTAGTTGTGGTGTCCTCCTCTTCCCAGAGCATATTTCAGGCTGAGCTATTGTTAAATCTGAATCATATTATCTTGTTTACAGGTCTGGAAATATCTGAACCTCCCAAACTAGCATTGGGATGTGGGGACCTGACAGCTTAATAGAATGATTATTCAAATCTGCTTGATACTGGAAATTGGCAGAGCAGAGGGCTTTCGAGGTTTGCACTAAAACTGCTCCCTGGGGAGAAAGCAGGATGCATTGTTTCTACATGTAACATGTCAACAAGATGCAAATGGGCCCAAAATGGAGGTCAGATTTACTTTTTGTGTTGCTGTAATAGCGAATCCAGTGTATACATATTTTTCATTTCTCCAGTGATAGATGCAGCACAGAGGAGACAGATTAGAACACAATCTCATTCAGCCGTTTGTCATCTCTCCTATGCAAATTGTGTTGTCATGCCGCTACGGCATTTAGACAACGGATGGCAATGCAAGTCTTTCCCCTGGCTTATTGTGCACGCTGCCTGCTCCAACCATCTTCCATAGCCTTGTGGGTAAGAAGTGACACGGAGGGAGGGGTGGAGAAGGGGAAATCTCTTCTCCTCCCCTCTTTATCTGTGGCTGAATGTTGCTTTTACACACAGCTTCTCAAAAGCCTGTTTTCCTCTTCAGAAGCCTCTTTAAAGCAGCTTGTTACTAAGGAGATGAGAGCTTACGCTTCCTGGTCCTCTTCAGAAACCAAGCGCGAGATCAGCAGGCACCTGGAGTGGTGCTGCGGGTTGCACTCTACGGTGGACATGGCTTTGTGTTGTATGGCTAAAGATGTTATGTTTCTAGCAACCACATCGGCAAACTGAAATAAATTGTGTGATCTGGAAATGCCATGGAAAGCAAAGCATTATAGTACCCATGTGTTCATTCTATAAATGACCTTATTCTATAAAAATCAAGATAAACAGTCAATCACCTGAGACAATCCAATGTGTGATATTAATCAAAATTGGATTTATATCTCCCCCCCAAAAAATCGAGCAGTAAATATGAACATTGGACACCTTGTTGTCCAGGCCGTAAGGTTGGGATTTTCATCACAATGTAAGTGTTGAGCGTCATCACAAATTAGCTCAGTTGGCCTGTGTTGAGACATAGTGTGGGTCAGTATGGGTCAGTTAAGAACCCAGTAAATGTTTTGGTGGATTTGGATCAGGCGGGCGGATCCAGGTTATTTCTTTAACTTTCTTTAACATTGTGAGAAATGGTGCTTTTCAACATTTCTGTTGATTTCTCAAACAAAGGTTCATGGATCTGGATCATATTAACTGATATTTCTGACTGTGGGTAATTTGGTGCAGATGCAAATAAAAATCTGGATCTAGTGAATTTAAATGTGTTTTTTTATAAGGGGACTGCTGGGCTTTGGCAGGGGGAACACTGCCTTTGCAAATAAAACATCACGTGACTTTGTAAACCAGTAGGGGGAACGGGCAAGTATCTTATTCAGTGTTTAAAAGTATATTATTAGCTGCTTAAGTTGGCATTAACTCACTTGCTTCACTTGAAAAGACCCAGTTCCTTTTGTGAAGTTGGTGCCATCACTATGTAAAGGGTTGAGGCAGAGTGGGCTGTGGCACTTTCATGTTTCTGTTTGTGTGGGAGCGTTACATTGGATTGGTCGATACCAAAAAACACCTCTGACCATACGTGATTGCTCCCTCTTTGCTTTGCTAAACTCTTGTGTGGCTCCGAACCAATAAGAAATCTTTTAATCACATCAAAGTGATGTTTATCGCTTCTCGTGATAATAGTGATTGGCTGTAAGGTAAAAGTTTTTATTCTGGCAGCCATATTGTTGCTCATAATGTCCGTCATCAACACTGTCAAAGCTGTACCCTGACTCCAAATGTGGAATGATTTAGTGCAGAACGCTTAAAGAAAGGCTATTGATCTACTACACTCTCCGAAGCCCTCCTTAAAAATTCACAGGGTCAATAAACATGCATAAACCTCACCTGGCAAACCTTTTGTAAACACGCATGCAAAGTGGCTAATGGCTAATGATTTAGTAAATCTCACAGTTATTTACGACTCCGGGCTCCGTTTATTAAAAGCCAGACTTGGAAGGGAAAGGTGGTCATAAATTAGCTGCGCGAGAGGCAGGCGCTTGGGCTGAAGTGCAGGCTGAGCTGTAAACGGCACCGGAATTCATCTTTATATCAACGATTGTCTTCCATACCTGGGAGACTGAGTGGTCCCTCGCTTTTAGACCCAGTGAAGACCAGGTTCCGTCTTGTGGGCTGTGTCCTAAGGTCCTTGCAATCTCATCTGTGTTAACCTCAACTGGAAATAAGTTTTGTCTTCTGCTGTGAGGGAATAAATAGAAATATCGGAATTCATCACAGCACGCGGCTCTCCCTATTGCGAGAGATGATATCTCCTTCTCTACACTGTATTCCCATGCTGTAAAATTCCATTAGGCTGCTAAAATGACTTGTCTGCCTGCTGCAGAAGGTGGCGTCCATTTGCAGATTCTATCATCGACCGAGCGCTAACCTCCGTTTGTCAAAGCGCACACTTCCACACATTCCCTCGCACGCACGCGCGCTACGTGCTCATGTCCAGCCAAGGCCGTGATAATAATGTGAAATGTTCGGATGTTAGAGGAGTTTCTTCAGATGACCAGATGGCTGTAGGGAAGCAACCTAATGGTCCAGACACCCTGGTGTCCATTAAACAGGGACCAGCCACGCTCTGTATCACAGTAACGACCTATAGATTCTGCTGCTACTCCCGTTGCTGTCGGTAATTGGAGTCCTTGCTAGCTAGCACACACACGGCGGGCCACTATTAGCGCTCATCATCCCTCCATGTCTTGGTAACACGTGTACTTCCCTCTAATCCATGCTGTGGCTTTATGTGCTACAGGGACTGCAGTATCACGGGACTCACTGCAATCTAAACAACGTCCATCGCAAAAGTTTTAAATTCAGTCGTCTAATTCCACCTATCTCATCAATCTCTAATAAGCGCTGACCCCAGCATTGACCCACATTGTGTATTCAAGAGGGTCATTTTGGCAACGTTACCTAAAGGGCAGTATCCTGGGAAGCCCACCATTGCCCTGCAGTTTATGGGACCATATGCAGCATGTTAAATGGATTAACCTTTTTTTCCTCTGTGCCGACACAACTCTCTGTATCGCTGTCTCCTCTTTTAGTTCCATCCTCCTCCTCCTCTCGCAATCTCCTGTTCTCTCCTTCTCTATACCTCTTCTCTTATCTCACTTTTTCTTACGGCACTTCCGCTCTTCCACTTTTCGTGTCTCTTCCTCTTCTCCCCTGTGTGGAATTCTTCACCCTCCAGGCTAAACATTTCAGATGGGACTGATAGCAAAGCCCACGGTTTGAGCTTGTCCGTCTTTGGGTTCCCGACCTGTCGTCTGCACGTGGTGACCAGAGGATTAGCATTGGCGGGGACATTGAACCCTTTTTTTTGTTTTAAATGGCTGCCATGTGTGTGGCAGAGGGATCGTACTGTACATGTGCTGCGTTAACCTGAATATGAATGAATCTCATTCAGAGGGAGTTTCACATTGTCTCTATGAGTCATGACTCCTAATGAGCCTGATGGGAGATGGAAGCTAATGGCGGAGAAGGCAGGAACGCACAAACACACACCCCATAACTGGCATAGGCCGGTTCTGTATTCATGCCTATTCACAAACACGCACACAAATCCAGGCACACACTTGAATCCACTGCTGTTTGTCTGTCGCCGTTACTGCGGCCCACTGCGGAAGGGAAGGGTGGGGTATGAATTTGGATTCAATTGTTTTACGGGAGAGGGGCAGCCATGAAAAAACGGCGGCCTCGACCCTCACCACACACCTTCACACACACACACACACACACACACACACACACCTTTGCACACATCCGTTCACATTCATATTCCCTGCAGCACAGCACAGAGACTCAGTGGTACTGAGCGAGACAGTCTATTACAGAGACAGGGTGGGGCCCTGAGGTACACATATGGGAGGGAGATAACACATAGCGGTGGTAGTGGAGGGCTGTGCAAGCTGCTGGCAAGTGTGCATGCATGAGGATGTTGTCGATTCTGTGAGTGTGTGCGTATGTGCGGGCGCTTGGAGGTGTTAATCCTGTGTTTAATCAACGACTGCATGTGTGGTGCTGAGGTAGTGTTGTGGATTCATGGGAACATTTGTGGATTTCTAACCCTCTCTCTCTCTCTCTCTCTCTCTCTCTCTCTCTCTCTCTCTCTCTCTAACTATCCGTCTACCTAGCGCGCTCCCTGCCCACTCTGTGTAAGCAGAGAGAGGAACAATGCGAGGAGTGTGGGAGTAGCAAGGTGAGACTGAGATATGAAATTAAGTATGTGTTATTACTACTGGGACAGGACTTGGAGGCTGCAGGCCTCTGGCAGGCTGTGTGCTCTATTTTGGCTCAAGATAAAATAAAATGCCATGTGTACGCCGACGTATTGCTTAAATATTTGTGTGAATAGATAATGAAAAGGCTAAGAAAGAGTTCTGAAGCTCTGCTGTAGCCGAGAAGATATAATACCTGTTTGCACTTGACTATAAATAGAGGTTTCCTGGATGGAGTTGAATTGTGTTGTTGTTTAAACGTCCGTCTGGGTGCAACATATTGAATGACTCATATGGATCTCTCCTCATTTCCCCCCAGATCTGTAGCTGCTTGTTTTCAACCTCCTCAACTGATGCAGGATCCTTAGCTGGTGCACTTTCACTCCAAGCAGAGAAAACTGACAGGAGATCAGTGATTCTGCAGACGAGACATCACATAAAAGGTTTAAAAACACACATCAGGCCATACACAACACGTGCACCTTGATCGATTATCACGTAATGACGGCCATAATGAGCCTTAATCAACATTCTCTTAACATCCTACAGCACTAATGCATCCAGCCCCACCCACCATCACCAGTTGATCAATTACAAAGCCATTACGCTGAATGTCTCGCACAGCTCCCAGCCGCTCTGCAACACGCGATGCAGTCCACTCGCTGGCCTTGATGTTGGCCACAGCAAATGAACTTAGTGAACAATCTGAGGATCAATCCCATCACTTAGCCAATTAGACAATAGGGAGACAGACGCCCATTACCGTAAGAACCAATCGATAGCCGGAGCCAGGGGCCAAGGCGGGCTGTCTGGTCCCGCGGAGCCGCCTGGGGGTTTGTGTGCAGTAATTGAGGGGAAAGGGGGCGGGGTCACGCAGATGTTTTGATGGACGGCTTGGACAGGACGATATTGGCAACGCTGGGAGGATGTTGACGCCGAGAGCCGGGATGCTGTTAACGTGACAGATAGAACGGCCCGATGTTGAACAAACAGACTCAGGGATCAGCGACAGAGTGCATAGTGAAGTCACCAGCTGATTCTGCTGCTGACACTTTGACAGTGCTCCTTTCACACTTAAGACAGTTTAATTGGCCGACTCGGAGGGGATCGACAAGTTGACTGAAATTCATTTCGTGGTGAGCAACTCAATATTTCAGTTTTTTCCTCACTTGATATCATGTAGAGGCTTTCGTTGGTCTGGTTCCTTCATATAACACAGTACTGCTCTTGTTTATCAGTGGTCCCATTAGTTTAAGACAGTGACAGCTGCTAAAATAATAGGTTCAGAACATGTGCTTTCAAATAAACAAAGTATTCCATTCAAACTGTCAGAGTTGCGGCTCAAACAATTGTAATTATATACATTCAAAGTGAAAGTTATTTGTCATATTTTGACCAGCGTGATGAGGCCCGATGTTATTTTCCTTAAGGTTCTGGTAAAAACAATGTTATAACATATGGCGTCTGTTCAAGTATAATATAAATAAATATTAACATTTACAACTGGAATCAGGACAGTTGATCATTTCACAACCATGAACTGTGACGAAAATGTTTTCATTGACAGGCGTTTAATTCATTTTGAAAATAACGCAAACCAGTATAACTGCCCTGCAGTTGTATAACTGGAACAACCACTGCAGTTTCATTCAAAATACATTTTTTCCCCAGACTCATCTGAGGTCATCCTGATCCTTGAACACTGAATCTAAACAGTTGATCTTGACTCTGAGGGACAAGTTTAAGGAAATTCCCCAAAGGCAGACTTGAGAGCTCATGCTCAAGAGGCCAAAAACATGTTGGTCACTCCACCATGACCTTGACTTTTGACCTTTAATAACCCAAATCGAATAAGTTAACCCGTGAGGCAAGGAGAAGATTTGTGGGCAATTTTTGAAGATCGCTTGAGGTGTTCTTCGAAACACGGTTACATGAGAGGAGGATGTGTTTAGAGAGGTCACACTGACCCTTGACCTCCAAATTCTAATCAGGTCAGCCTTGAGTCCAAGTGGATATTTTTTCCAGATGTAATGAAATTAACTTTGGGCATTCCCGTTATATCACGTTCACAAGAACATGATGTCACCTTGAAGCTTTGACCACCAGTCCCACTGAATGTTTGCACCGAAATTCCCTTAAGACCAGAATGTGACAAATAGATGGATGGATGGACAACCCAGACACATAATGACTCTGGCCACTTGCCATCAACATAAAGACAGAAAGGAAAAATGTCCCTTGAAAAAACTATTCTGAAATATTTGGATTAACTTTCATTGAAAAAATATAATGAAAAAAATGAATGTGAAATAACATTGTTATCGTGATGCAGTATAATTCTTCAATAACCTCTCTGCATCTACATAATCACACATCATACGCTCCTGATAAGTGCAACTGTTTACTTTGCCAGCCAAAATATGTCTTCCTCTGTAGCCGCCTGACCTGTTGCAGTAATGAGCAGCGTCTTGCTTTTCAGTGATGTAACATCTCTGCTGTAATAGTGTTTGTGTAAGGAAATTATGTTGGTTTCCTTGGTTTTTAAAGGAAATGCTCCCAGAGTCTTGGGGTAAGTAAGGTAAGGAGCCAGGGACAGAAACAACTGACACAACCACAAACTCATGTAGGTCTCCACACTGAGATACTGTATATATATATAAGAACAACAATATTGAATAACATTACATTATTCAGGGCTGCAGATGTGTGCTTAGTTAGAAGGAATGAGAATTATTTAAGATAATCACTTTCTATGTTACATGTTCAAATGTTCGATTCAGTTCTTGTCCTGTCTTCCTGTCATTTGCTGTACGGACACAGTGGTTGTATTCACCCACTCTTAAGAATGAGTTTTTACATGTGGGATGTCTCATGTTTAAGGCCTGTTCCCAGCTCTGAGTAGCAGATCACAGCTGCTTGTTGAAGGAGAGTTCTTCTTCTATGCAGTCTACCACCCCCCCCCCAACTCAATCTATGGGTGTTGCAAACAAAATAACAAACTAGAATATGCAATAGAATATATATATATATATATATATATATATATATATATATATATAATAGAACACATATCTTCTTCTACTTCATCTTCGTCTTCTTCGTCTTCTTCGTCTTCTTCATCTTCTTCTTCTTCTTCTTCTTCTATTGCTTTTCTCTAGTTTTGATGACCACTCAAACCTACTGCATTACAGTACAGTTTATTGCCATTCACCCATTCACACACCCATTCTTACAGTGCATCTATGGGAAACCCTATTTTCTATAAAGGGTTCATTGTCTTGTCCCAAGGATACTTCGGAATGCAGATGGGGAAGACTGGGATAGAACCGGCGACCTTCCAGTTTGAGGTTGACCACTGTACCCTCCTCAGCCACAGGCGCCAAGGCCCCACTGCCCCTTAAATTCAATCAAGGGGCACCAAATTTCACACACTCATAAATTTCAGTTCTATGAACTTGATTGATCCAATAATTATACTCTCTGAACTACAATGAAAATGCTGAAAAATGCTTTATATCACCATATTAAAGAGAGCGAAAAATAAATCCTGGAACCGCCCCCTGATCCTTTGACAATTTGACAATTACCACATCCTTCCACCAGGTTTCGTAGAATCCTGTGTTGTTGTTTTGGGACATCATGCTTCCACACCAACAAACAAACAAACAAACAAACAAACAAACAGGGGTGAAAACATAACCTCCTCGATGAAGGTAACTATCCAACCAGCTGCTGGGACAGTTAGTTAGCATGGTTTGCATGTTTATCATAGCCCTGCTGTGTGGAGACTGTAAAATATTAAGCATTAGCTGCAGTTTTACTGGTTTAACCACATTATGGTACAAAGGAGTGTTTACAGTGATTGTGTGTCTATGTGAGACGTCACAGTGCAGAAGATGTGTGTCTACCCTGGGTGTCATGTTAACATCACTGCAGATCAGAGCCTTGTCCCTTTATATATATGCTACATCTGAACAGTTCCAACAGAAACAGAAAAAGTGCACAAAAGTCACACTTAAAATAATATTACATATGGTTTATGTGCTTAAAATGTAAGAGACACGACCAAGAAATTGGTGAGCAGATGATGGCTCAAATACAAAGAACTGAGAAGCTGGGAACACAACAAATCCAAAGGGAGTGTGAATTCAGGCTGCCATTACTCATTATCTCTACATTTAAAATAAATATGTCTGCTGTATAATCTTCAAACTTTTATCTTAATATCCTTTAACTCTGCACTCTTATAAGCTTTCTGTTAAGATCATCTGGATAACAGATCATTTCACTGCTTGTGTTTCTATCCCTATCAAACTTTACTGCAGTGTTTTTACCACATTCCGAAATCACAAACCATTAGTTGGGTGAATAGAAAGTTTTCAAACTGATAAAAATCTCAGACAAAAGTACACGGGCAAGAGTTAAGTCATAAAACACAACAAAGCGTAACAAATTACTCTCAACTATCCACTATGAGAGTAGTAACCTTAAGGGATGGTATCTTTAATAAATTACTTTGTGTCTTCAACTCTAGACTCTAACAAAACACCATGTGTCATGAGTGTATAGCACTATAGTTAGGGTCAGTAAGGAATGACAAGCCATTTGTAAATCTACAGGGTTTGAGCTCAGATTAACATTCTGTGAGCAAATTACTTCTTTCCTTAGGTTTAGGATGAGCACAAGAGACAGAACAGAATTACATAATATAAGCTGTGAAATGTCGAATGCATAACACAAAAATCTACAATTACATCTAAATAAATTGGAATTCCTTTGTGGATGCAGCTCTGTAAATAATCCAGTCCTAGCAAACAGTTTACAAATGTGTAAACGAAGAGTGGCTTCTTTTCCTCTCCAGACCCAATGGTGGATCTGTACTACATCATATGTTATTTAAAACAGTGCTTTTTCTGTAGATGTAGTTTACTACAATAATTGAATGAATAACTTAACTTTACCCGAGGAGTAATATTTTGCCACAGCGTGTTGCACCAGTAACTACACCAAGCATTGGTGCGACGACCCCACACTGAAATCCACTTTGACATCACAGCTGTGGGGTGAGAAGTTGAAAGTGCCTCCTTAGACATGATGTCCAGAGAATATCCAGAAATCTCTGGAGCACTCAGCTAACGGAGTGGCGGGGAATCTCCTGCTGTTTTCTCAAATGGGCGCACTTGGACATTATGCAGTATGCATTATGCAGAGTTTTGAGGGCTAGCTGGAGAAACCCTGGAGAAAGTCTGGAAGCTCTTACTCCAATATTTGTGTTGTCACCTTCAGCCCCTCCAGAGAATGTCCGGAGATTATTTGGAGTTCAGTGCATGTCTGAAATCTGCTTAACGCAGAAGAATGATGTGAAAACTTAACATTTGCATTTGACTGAATTGAATTCATTTGAAGATCAAATATACTGATCCACTCTTTTTCTCATCTCATGCTACATGAAGTTATGGGTATTCCAAGTGCTCAGACTGGAACGTTTGATGGGTCTTCGGAGGCCCACGACAAAAGATACATCACACCTAAATCCCATATTGATTCCCTTGCTGTCAAAATGATTAACAAAGAGCATACTACACACATATATATATAATACTAAAGTCATAAACCTTAGGTGCAAACCCCCACCAGAATCCCAGACACATCATACACAGATATTTAGACTTTCTATTCTTCAACCAAACATCTGGCACCTCATTAGGTAGTTCCCTGACCATGGTATCGATACTGTTTCCTGTACAAAGAGGGTTCTCACAAAAATGTCGTCCCTGTCGCCTGACGTAATCAGCCTTTCTCTGTCATCCCCCCCCCTCCCCACTCAGCTTGGGTCCCCTGCCAATGTCCTGCTTTGCCTGTACCCATGCTGCCAGTTTGGAAATTAAGAAGTTCTGTGGAAGTTTCAGCGTCGAAGTTAAATCGAAGTTAAAGCTCAACTCATGAAGACAAATCGGCCACGCCCGCACCCAGCCATCTCTCCCCCATTTCAAACAGGCACCACGCTCCTCCCCTTTTTCTCCATTCGGCTGCAGGGAGGTGGTGCGGCTGGACGGTGGAAGGTGGGGAAACCGTCCATCAGAGGCGGGCCGAGCGGGGACACGGCCCATAAGGAGCAGCATGAAGCACCACAAGTTATTACCCCGGCTAGCCAGACCCATTTTGTCTTCATCAATTCTTAAACTCATAAGACTCCCTGCCTCTCTTCTCTTCCAAATTGTACGATCTATCAAGCCCGCCACTGCACTCGCTACCTCTCCCTTCTTCCTCTCCGCTCTTCTCTTGCTCTGTGGTTTTCTCTCTTGTGGTTCTCACTCTTGCTGCAGAGCAAGGCAGAGAGGTGGTGGATCATCAAATTATCCTCAAGCATGAGAGGATGCGCTTCTTTTTTTCTTTCATTCTTTCTCTTTTTCTCTCTTTCGTTCTTTCTTTCGTTCTTTCTTTCTCTCCTTCACTGCTGGTTTCTCATTGCAGCGCCCTGCCTGGTCTTTCTGTCTTTCTCCCTTTACCCCTCTCTTTCTTCCCATCCTTCTAATTATGTGCGTAGACAAAGGCGCTCGATTCTCCCTCCTCCCACTCAGAGCTGTCAGGCCGGGTGTAGGAGAGAGTTAATTTCACACTTACTGCATGCTTTAATTAAAAGGAGGGGTGGGGTGGGGGGGGGGCGGGGGTTGAGGTGGCGGGGGTACGCGCCCTCAGTCACACATCATACAAAGGGATGGACTGCGAGCGTATGTGTGCTGCTGACAGTTGCGAAGATGCATCATGTTTGTGGTGTGTGCCTACAGGTATATGTGCGTGGCCCTCTGCCAGTTGTGTGCGTGTGTTTGTGTATTTTTAGCTGTGTAGGTGTGGACCCGAACGCGTGCGGAGATCACGTCTTCGCTCCTCAGGTGGATGACACACGCATTGTCTGTTTTTTCCCTCAAAGGCAACGTCGGGCTGTATTTTTAACCAGCGCTTTAATGAGAAATCAATAGGACTATAATGGCTTGTTAAGGGGGGGGGGCGCTACCTTCCCACTCCACTCCACAAATACACACACACACACAATAATCCTCTGCTGCAGCTGGAGTGCGATTCACACACACAAATACACAACATTTCACACGTACTTGAGCCCGCGCGAAACCAAACAGCACGCACGCACACACTCATAAACACAGATATGAAATCACAAAACATGCACACATCATACAGCACCAACCCCACCCCTGCAATCATTATAACCACAACAGCACACGATAACCCTTGTTAAGCTATTGAGATATGGATGATGGCGGTTACACCCACTATTGTCAAATCGAGTAATTTATCATACTCATGCACTGCGCGTGGCGGCGAGGCAGTGATCTAAAAGATGTGCACTATCGCACATATCCTTCTCTGCCGGCCGGTCATTAAAATCCTTCAGCGATGTTACATACTGTATTACAAACAACGCCGTCACTCGACTCCTTTGTTCCCCAATTCTGCATTGAATTATTCATGGCCCCCCACCACCACCTCCTACAGAAGATAGTGTTGTGGTTGTTTGATTGAAAAAGAATCGGAGTGGCTGAGTGGTGTTGTTTGTGAATGCAGATCCGTGGATGTCAATGTGATGGCCAGTCAAATGCTGTAATGCCAAAAGCCGATGGGATTCCCTGCTGTAAAGTTGCATAACTCTACATCGGCATCAGCCAAAAGTCCCTCTTCCCCCTCCAAATAGTGCTGGACACAGCAGCTCGGCTTCTCACTGGTCTGAAAAGGCAACATCACACCCGATCATTGCTTCTCCTCATTGGCTCCCTGTCCTTTTTAGAATTAGATTTTAACATTTTACTGATCACTTTTAAAGCATGCCAGGGTCTGGCCCCCCCAAGCTGCGACCCCTTATCTGCCTACTCGCACCCTTAGATGCTCAGGTGGAGCCCTGCTTGCTGTTCCAAAGTCGAGGTTAAACACTAAAGGTGAGCGTGCTTTTGGAACGGCCTACCTGAGGAAATAAGACTCGCAGAGTGGCTTCTTTTAAATCACTTCTTAAAACTCACTTTTATAAACTTGCTTTCATGTAATATTATGGTTTTACTGTGACATTATCATTTTCTTTTCACTTTCTTTTTTTTCTTTTTCACTTATTTTTATTGTAATTTTAATGCTTTGAAGTTTGTATTTGCTTTTCTTGCTTTGTTGCAAAGCACTTAGTCAACTCTGTTTTTAAAGTGCTCTATGAATTAAAGTTCATTATTATAATTCCTTTTAAGGTCCAGCTCCTCGGCACATCATGGCCTCCAATGTCTTCCCTCTGCCATTACTGCAAAAGGTCTCTGCCATTATAATTTGTAGCTGAGTAACGATGGTTAGCACCGATGCCTCACAGCAAGAAGTTTGAATCGCTGCTCGGCCGGGACCCTAACCCTAACCCTAACCCTGAGTCCTATACTCCAACACTAACAGACAACTGCTACTTCATTTTTGGATTAGAGACAGAGAAGGACTTTGGTGTAATCCAAACTTCATTGCAGTAGAGTTATTTTTCTTTCAGACGGCCACAAAACAAAACAGAGCCTTTCTGGATTAAGTTTGAAGTCTGAAACAGACCCCTCTTTTACGACGTGGGATCCGCCTGGAATCTCCATCCACCTTTTCTAAATCTATCGAACTTGTTTTTTTTAATGGTCTAACATTCTGCTGGGGAAGTTGCAAGATGTCTAAAAGTCTGAGTTTTCTCCCCCACAGCTTCACTGGCCTTGCGGATCAGTTTGTTGAGTCTGTTGGCGTCCGCAACCCTCAGTCTGCTGCCCCAGCACACAACAGCAATCAGGAGAGTACTGGCCACCACATTCGCATTAAAACGTTCTCGGCATAGTCCGGCAGATGTTGAAGAAACTCCTCAGGAAATAGCGCTTCTTGTAGAGGGCAGCAGTGTTCTTAGCCCAGTCCAGCTTAGTTTGACAGGTTGTGATACGTCCAGGGTGAACCCAGCCTCTCTGTCAATCTCAGCTGGGATTGGCTCTAGCTCCCGCCTTGACCCTCAAAGAATAAGCAGATCAGAAAATGGATGGATGGAAGTAAGTAATTCTGCTTACACCTATATGCATGGACATGAGTTATGAGCGAAAGCAGCAGTCTTTGTGTTTACAGTGAATGAACAGTGGCTTGTCAAAGCTGTTGTGTCAAACGTGCCATTCAAGTTAAGTGCAGCCTCTGAATAGTATGAAAATGTACGTTAACCCATGAATCACATGGAGGAAGAATGTGTTAATGTGGGTGTTCATTCTAGAAGCCATAGCAGCCTGATTGAGGGGGAGTCTGAGGGTCCTGTTAACTGTCAGCAAACTGTCATTTAAAATGCAACAAGAGTTTTTACTGCAGCAGGTTCAAATGTGTTTCTCTAAGTGTTTCTCTATGTGCTTCTTATGGTCAGGTCTTACATATAATACACTGCCAGCCCTGGGCACACTTTATATATAGTGAGAAGGTGGATTGGTGTCCAGGAGCATATCTACATTTAATGGTGAAGCCTCAAGTTCACATACCTTGAAACTCCATCTTTCCTTCATCTTAATTGATAAATCTGGATACTATTTGAATGTTAATTTAGAAATGTAAAGTAATGTAATAAAGAACCAGCATTGAATTGATCTCACTTACTTGAGTAGCCAAAGCCAGATATAACTTATTCTTCTACCTGATCTTCATGATTTGTCCAAAAGCATATTGCTTTTCACTGCATTAAACTCATTTTTTCCAGTGCACGTGAGCGTTTCAGCTGTTTTTATAAACGACTGAGCAGCCCGATGAGGCAGTTCAGAAAGTATTTAGAGATGGACTAACACATTTCCTTGTTTTGGTCTTGTCTTGGAATTTAAGCTTAGGCTGAATCACATCATTACTTTAACATAGCTACGATGTGCAGGTATAATGAACAATTTAAATATCTGTGGCCTAGAGACTTTCCAAATGTATTATATGAATAAAATGTGGGGTTTTGCAGGAAATTTGTATGGTTGTACTTTCTGTCTACTATAGGCTGGATTAACAATTTACCAGGCACCTGCCCTGGGGTCCCACACCTCCACTCCTCCATCGCTGTGTTACTTTGCTTTGTGTTGCTATTAGAACTTGGAATAGATAAGTCAATTAATAACAATGTTCATTTATCAATACATTACTGGGCTTCGAGAGACACATTCCTGTCTGTAATCTCATTGTGGCCATGGAGGAGGGTGGTATAGAAGCAGAGGTCGGTTACTGAAGCCGCATTTTGTTGTCTGTTGTGAGGATTAATAAGATTGATGCCCGAGGAACAAGGATGAACAGGGTTAGTGCTGTGGCCCAAGGACCGGCTAATGGGTTATTCACGGCCATGACAATGTCATTGGTCAGGTTGGGCACCTGATTGTCTGGGTATCCAGAAAACAACACATGAATTTAACTGCAGTGTGAACAGCTGCATCGTATAAGGGCGGAGGTATGTGATGCAGAGATGAAGTTGCTGAGGCAGTTTCAAACATGCACTTGGTTTGATGGGTTCTGTGCGATGTTTTCATGCCGGGCGTTCCAGCACAACGCATTGTTCATAAATACACTGCTGAAGAGATCTGCGTCATCCATGGACATCAGCTGCAACAAAACACCCCCATACCTTTTACCTACAGCACGAAGCAGGCAGCCGGCAGATATTAGAATAAGCTCAGGGAGAGGCGTGCTGATTCCAATTAGCAGTCTGTTGTTTCACACTGTGGGCGATGGAGCTTGTTATTCCTAGCATGGAGAGAGTCTGAGGAGCGGTGCTCTGCGGCTCCCACCGTGCAATCAGCCTCTATGACTCTTTCATACCCACCAAGCACTGATTGCCACATTCATCCGGCACTGCTCTCACTCTGCGAGCTGCCGCAGAGGTGCATTTGTTAAGAACTGTCTCGGACACCTGTGGAACAAGGTACAAAATGTCCCAACTTGAGGGCTGGTGCCATTCTGCTGCTGAGAGCTATAAGTGGCTATAATGAAGCCGGCAGAGAAAGGGTTACATCCCGGAAAAAGACATAATCACAATTTCTCTGTGCAATCATAATTTAGGGTATGAGAACTAATGCTGTATTATGGGCGGTAATTATGTGCGTTGATTAAAAACTAGGGGACTACAATAGAGGATTCAATTGCAGGCTGACAACGCCAACTCTCTGTTTTGCTCTCTCACTGCTCCATGCATCAAGGGATTTGGAGAAGAATCCAGATGTTGCATCTCAAACGGCTTGATTGTGTGTTTGGGTGGGCTGGATTTTTCTTGAGACGGGATGATTTCTACTATACTCAGATCAATGGCTGCACAAAGCATCTGGGGATTGGTATGAACAATTGCTGAGCACTTTATTGGAACAGCGTACTATTGAGCCTCCTCTTGCTATCGAAACTGCTTCAGTTCACCGTGCTATGGATTCCACAAATTCCAATCAATGTGGTCGGGATTCAATCGAATAAATTCTACTGATTTGTCAAGATGCACATTCATGCTGCCAATCTCCCTATCTCCAAATATGGTCTACTAGTTTGATATCTGTTGACTGTGAAGGCCGGTGAAGTTCACCGAACTCACTGATTTATCCTTATTAAACAAGTTTGACATTTTTTTTATAATCATGCTGGAATAAGCCATTAGAAAATGTTAACTCTGGCTATAAAGAAATGAATATGGTTAGCAACAACCATGACATCTGACAGTGCCATGATTCTTAGGGTTTGTGGGAAATATCAATTGTCTTGCACATATATTCTCCATAATATACTGTTTAGAAAGGTAGTGCTCCAGCATAGACTGTATATAAGGATGGATGACATGAGTGCTGCCCAAAAGTGAAACCAAAGTATCTTGATCATTTTCTGATGCCTGGCTGGAGTTTAGATCATAAACCCTGCCTTTTCTATGTTAATAGCTAAATGAAATAATACAATTGAATAAAACACCGATGTATGATCAAGTGCTAATTCTTCATTTAAGTCTGGTTTTAATCAGTTATTGATCCTATAAAAACATGAAACATCACGATTGACAGTCTGTGACTAACCCTCGATTGGTCATGTGCTACTGTAGCTCCTTCCCCCAATTGCTCCTGCGAAGACTTCAGCTCAAAATAACCAAGATTGTGTTTGTACCCGGCACATTTGGGGATTTTCTTCTTCGCTGAATTAATGGAAGATGTTCACATTCTGCCCGCTGCTCTCCTCTGACATGAGTGGCTTTATCTTAGGGTTGGACGGGTCTGACTGTCATACATACTGGACAAAGTGACAACAGTAAAGGATAGATGAGTAAGATGAAGGATGGAAGGAGAATAACATTAATAGATGGATGGGCTGAATGGAGTGAGGGAAATAGGGAGGGAGGCATGAAATAATGAATGGGGGAGTGCGGAAGTACTAAAGGCATGGAGGGAGGAAGAAAATAACTGATGGATTGAGGAAGACAAGTGGATGGATGGCTGGCAGGAGAAATGGTGGAGGAGGAGGACGTGTTGATGGGATGGACAGGTGGCAGACAGGGTGAGTGAAGTAGGCTATTTAAGAAAGGGTAGACAGAGATGCACGGATGGTTCAGGGGTAATGGAACGATAATAATAATAAGATGAGGGATTGGGATTTTACAGTCTGCTGACAGTGGAGATGGAGGAATATGCAAAAGTCAACATGGCTAAGGTACAGATAGGCGATGTAATAGACATGATCAAATCTGTGCTCCTTTTAGATGTTTCTGCTGTGTGGACAGCAAAGACAGGCTGTAATTATAAGCAATTTAATCACTGACTGTCTAATCTAACCACTGTGGAAAAGACCCTATCCATAACTTTTAAAACTATTTGAAATTATGTGGTTTAAAAATTCCAGGAGATAATTTTGACTTTACTCTAAGTATCTATTTACTTCACATGACTGGTTGCTGATCCTTGTTTTTCAGGTTGGAATGTTTCGATTCATGTTAGCAGTGGGACTTTGCCAAGGTCAGTTCACCACTTTGGTCCAGATTAAAATACAAGAAGCTATTGGTTTAGTTGTCACAAAATGTAGCACAAACATTAACCATCCCTCAGACTGAAGCCTTGTGACCCTGGTGATGCCTTTGGTTTTGTCTAACATCATCAAGTTGACATGTGGGTTTGAAAGAAACAACTACTCGATAGATTACAAGTAACTTTTGCACAGACATTCAAATTTCCTGAAGCAAAAATAACGATAACTTTCCCATCAGCCTCAGTTGTATATTGTGTTTACCAGTGATTAGCAAATCCTAGCATGCTAAAACGTCATAGCTTATATTCAGTGATTTGTATTTACATATTCCGCATTTATTCAGTTAAACTGACTCAGACATGCAGTGAAGACATTTTCCTGAAATCCCGAGGGCCTGTTTGTCAGATTGCGAATGTCCGTGTTTCCGGAACTTTTCCTGCCAGAGCCGAAGTACAATATCTGAGTGAGTACAGGTGAGAATACAGCAGGAAAATGTTGACTATCAAAATTTGACAACAAGCAAGTAGGCGTGTTGAATATATTTGCAAAACACAATGGACACAAAACTGAAAGAATACAACTATTTCAGGATGCGACAACCAGTTGCCTCCACTCACCTGAATGTTCCGGATGGTTTCCTGTTGTTGTGAATGTGTCTGACCAGGACAACATCATGCTCGGCTGCTTAAAGGATCCAGATCACTTTAATTGGCTAATCTTTGCTTCCATATACACTGCACAGAGATAATGACTTTACCACATACGTAATAAGAGAATGGGATAAATACAGCTGGTTAAGTTGGCACCATTTCAATGAAATATTTGAGGTAACCAAAACTGTTATATTCCGCTTACAGTTTTTGTCATATATGTTAGACTATGACATTAATTTAACATACATTGCATATAATCCATTTCTGCAAGAACATAGATAAATGATTTTAAATGAGGACAATAAGTTTGGAATCATTCCTACTATTTGTCCCACTATGTCAGGTGCGCCTAAATGGAACAGGAGAAAGAAGGGAGGCAGAAAAAAAATGATGTCTGGGGACAGGGGGGAAAGAGAGAGAAAGGTCCGGATGGAGGGGATGTCCACAGGCTTAATGCACCCTGAATGCTATGGGACATTATCGATGTGAGCGGGTTGCTCCAAATCGCTCCCCCCTGGGACCAGTGGAGTGTTGCACCCCTGAAAGACCCAATGCTTCATTGAAAGGGGTCAGAGGCGAGGCGCTGTGCTCCATTTAGCAGCCTACTCATGATGGATGAATAGAAGGAGGGAGGGAGGGATGGAGAAGAGGAGGAGGACCGGTGCCATGCTGAGCGCAAGGGGGAACAGGCTGCCACCAGGGACGTCCTCCTGGAAACAGTGAAAGGTGGTAATGGGTGGTAATGGGTGATAAAGAGAACAGGCACAGGTGAAGTCAAAGGTGAACACAGGGTTTGAGGTCTGCATTCCCATAAGCAGTTGGCTCGGATGCATTACTTGTAGAAGTCTTTGTGTCAAGGCAACCGGGATGGGAGTATTTCAGAAAACATCTTATAAAAGTTTTAAACATAGACTAAGTAATAATAGATATGGAATGTTATTTAATTAAGGAGGCCTCCCATTCTAAATGTAAATTAAATTTAAATATTTATCCATGTTTAGAAAAAAGTGGAAATTGTATTAAGACACAGTATATTCAAATATATATCTACAATCAAATGAAAAAACAACATCATTATTAAAGTACAAGCCTACCCACTGTATATTTACTGAAAGATGGCTATGTTTTTCAGGGTCCAATTCACTTTCTGGTTCACTTTCTCTTTACCCATGCCAAACTGTCTCATACATAATGAGGATAAAAATGACGTAAATACCCATATTCATGTAAAATTGTCAAATTTGGTTTCTACACAGAATGGGTATATTGTTTGCTAAGTAAATTTAAAGTCCATTTTATCAGCCAGTTTGAATGAGAAAGCAAGATAAGTAGTCCTGGTCGGCGTACCCAGCAAATGAGGTCCAACGTGGCACAAACACAAAATAAATCAATGACACACAGGCCATGAAGGAAAAGCTTGGCTGTCAGCCCAGACTTTGGGGCCTCTCCAGTATTCCTAAAATACATTTGAATGTCCAAGACTCGCGATCCTGAGGTATGAGTAATCAGATAAATGGGAGCCATCCCGGAGGAGAGCAGACAACATGGATGACTGGATCCGAGTCCCATCGTCTGTGTACCATGACGCTTATCTCTGCTAGACTCGCCACCAGATAGCACTGCTAATTTGTTGAGCCACTGGCAAAGTCAAACGGTAACTCTTCTTCTGTCGTTTGAAGGAAAACCACTTCAAAAATCTGTCCGACTAGAAAATACCTCCGCTGTTATTCATGAGATAACTGTGTGGACAGGTAGAGTGAACAAAGTGTAACATTTGAACCTGTCATGCTAGAATAACTAATAGGGATGCTACAGCCCGTCAAAAGGTGCTCCTTAGGTTCCCTGACTGAAATCCTGAGAGGATGGGGTTTGTGTGTGCATGTGTGTGTGTGGGTTTTGTTTTTGATAACACCTCCAAGCTTTTTCCAACACCGACCTTGTCAGGACCAGGAGTCCTCATGGGGACCTAAGTCCTTTATTCCACTACTGCAGATATTTTTGAATGGATTCACACAACCTTTGCTTACAAACTATCTCCATCCAGATGAGAACACAGAAACAACTACAAACACTCAAACAAGCATACCAGGCCAATAGGTGGCGATACATTCTACATCAATCCTGTAGAAGAACACCGTGGTCAAATTGTTATTGGGCAAGGCACATTCCTGTGGATGCCAGCAATGTGGTGCAAAAATGCTAAATTTTGTTATAATATATATAATAATAATAAAATATATAATTTATTTATTAATTAGACCTTGCAGTGCTAATCAAACGTTAGATGTGACGTCATTTTCCAAACACTTCGTTTGACATGTATTTACATGGGCTTTGAAAACTTTTGGAAGATTTTAAAAACATCTAACAATATTGAATAGATTTAAAGTGCTGTGATACAAATTCAAATTTAAATTTAAACAATGATTTAATGTATAGATAGATAAGAATATCCCTGTCACTTAGTTGAACTACCAACGATATGCTAAAATATAGGTTAAAAAAAGGATTGTGATTTATTGAATCCAAATAAATTTTACTCAGATGTTTGGTAAATCTAGATAATACATCTAAAAAAAATCCTGCAATGTGAATATGTTTTCCTTTTGAAATTGATTGGCATTTACCAAACCCTACAAAGGATTGGTTTTTGATTTAGTTAATTTATTCAGTACTTTTTATTTAAATTTGTAGCACTTAAATTCTTGTCAATTATACTACGTGTATTTTGTTGCCATACATTTTGAAGTAGCCCTTAATTGTTACAGTGTGTGGACGATGTAAGCTCAAACAAAGAAGAAAAAGTTTGTTCCCCCCGAATTTGGGTTTTCAGAATGATAATGAGGCAAAAAGTCATTTCTGAGGTCCTGGTTAAGGTTGAGGGTAATATGTGAGTTGTGGTTAGGCATGGACTGGTCATGGTTGAGGATGGGGTTAAGGCATAAGGTTTTGGTTCTGCTGTCCAAAATGAAATTAAGTTATTTCAAAGTCTTGATAAGTAAAGCTTTGTGTGTGTGTATGTGTGTTTGACTCTAAAAGAGGGAGGGATGGAGAGAGGAGAAAGAGAAAAGTGAGAGGCTGTGTAGGAGGCGGCAGCTCTGCTAGCTCCTAGGAGAGACTGGGAGGACGAAGGGTCATTATTGACTGAATGAATTTTTAAAGAGGTCCCTCATTTGGGGGGTGGGCGGGGCAGTGTGTCTGTGACTGCATGTGTGTGTGAAGCCATACTAACAACTCATCTACACCATGTACAGCTCTCCTCTCCTCTCCTTCCTCACCCGAGTTTCCCATCGTGCCAATGTACAGATCATAGATGCCCACCACACACAACCTCGAGCCCCGTGACCGATTTCGACCCTCGTGCTTCTCCGTGTAAGCTCCACAGTTTCCATGCACACCAGGCAAGCCTTATTGATTGCCCTTTCACACCCTTTAACAATCAATGGCAGACCTGGTTTCAGGAGGAGCGCCCGTGGGAGGAAGGAGGAAAGGAGCAGGCAGAGGAGAGGAGAAGCTCGGTTGTTGAGGGAAACAACAACGAATCCTTGGTTTTATTTGGGGGGGGGGCTCGCCCGGAGGGGGTAAGAGGACCAAGAGGGAGGGGGGAGGGGGGGGGGGGGGTACTCGAGGCCACAAACCTCCAGCTCTGTGGATGTTGGGAGCAAGGCCAGCCCGTAGCTGCAAGAAGCACTCAGAGGCAGTGCATGTTTTGCATGTTGGAAGATAGAGAGAGACGGATGTGTGGTTGTGTGTGTGTGTGTGTGTGTGTGTGTGTGTGGGTGTGTGGGTGTGTTTGTGTGTGTGTGTGTGTGTGTGAGGGGGGTGATGCAGTGGGCTTAGAAAATACTCTGCATGTTCACTGACCCTGGCAGATAGCAGACGAAAGAGGGAGGGGGGGTATTCAATCATACTAATGAGCGAGGGAGGGAGGAAGGAAGAGAAGAAGAGAGGGATGAAAGGGTGTGCAGCAAGGCAAAAAACAAAAAGAAACGTGGTGGGGAGGGGGTGTGTTTTGGCAGTGCCAAGCAAACAACCAGCTTCCCCACACACACACACGCACACATACATGGCATCTTTATACACTCTATGTCTCTCTACACACACACAGACACACACACACACACTCAGTCCCGAGAGCAGCCACACTCATTAGTGCAAGCGAGACCCGCTGTTGGATGGAGCTGAAACACCAGCTCAAAGCTGGTGCCCCCCCTCTCTCTCTTTCATTCATTCTCTGCTGATGTCCCTCTCTCGCTCACTCTCATCTGTCTCCACACTCTCTCCATCGCCATCCTCACTCCACCCTTCTCAGCCAATTTGCCCCTCTGTTGTTTCTCCCTGTCCCCTCTCCATTCATTTGCCTCCCCATACCTTCTCCTTTATCATTTGTCCACTTGATTCTACACACAGCGCTCACCTCCCACCCCTCCATGCTTAATCGCACCCCTGTTTCTTTCTGCTCTCAGTCTCCCATATCTGTCCGTCCATTTGTCCTTCCCTCCCTTGTTTCCTTTCCTCCCCGCTCCTTTCTCACCCGTCCATTGGATTCCCTACACAGTCCTCCCCTCCTTGTCTCTGCTCTCCTGGTGGAGGGGTGATTTGGAGGATTAGGCCAGTGGCAGGGTTGTTGCTGTGTCAGTCTAACAGGGAAGGATCTGGACCAGAGCTCAGTTCAAATCCCTTTCTCCACGCCTGCCTGCCTGGCTACCGAATTAGAAGCGTTCCATCTTTCATCTCACTCATCCTCTTCTGTTTCCCCCTGTAGTAACTCCACATCAAGGTGTTTGTTTTCTCTGGCATCTTTCAGGGTCCTGGGCATATTTCAATGCCAATTTTGTCAACCTTTTACTCATTATCTCTGACGTTCTCCTATACCCTTCCCTTATTTTTAGGTTCAGGTCAACTTGAATGCAGCTCGTTCACCTTTAACCCCAAATGAGCCCAAAGCACAACTGAATAATAAGTAATAACTGAAATTATTAGAAAAATGTGTTTTAGTCCATTTCTATTCAGCTTTAAATGGCTTGATGCTTCCAGTTATCATTATTTTTGTATGCCAAGAAACACCTTTAAAAAAACACCTTAGTTGGCTTTAAAATGCCACTCTTCCTCATAACCCAATCCTCCTTAAAATATTTGCAGGGGGGGGGGCTAATGCTCTTTTTAATTGCAGCTCAAGGCAAGTATACAGTCAATCCTCTTGGATAAGAGAGTTTTTTTTCCCTCAGCAGCCTTAGGTGGGCTAAGGGAAGCAGGTTAGCTCCGCTTTAGTAAGGTTTTTTTTTGCAGTAGGTCACAAAATAGCTGTGTATGGCAGGTTCCCTTTTGGCTGTTTCTAAAAAAAAATGGGTTATTTAGGATTCAACAATATCGGCTGAGACTGTGGTGAGAGAAAACAATGCGGTCTCTTGAAGGATGAATCTGTTTCGGGCATCAATATCCTTTACGTTAATGTGCACGTCAGACACACACAAGAAATCAGATGATCACACAGGTTGTAAGCAAGCCAGGTATAATGCAGTAGTTCCTGACTTGGAAAATTCATGTAAGTGCTTCTGTGGAACAACAACTCGGGAAGTAGAGATGTTACCAAGTTGCTGACGTCATCACTTATAAACCGATTAACGAGATTTTACACTTTTTCAATCAAAAATAAGGCACAACTAAGTCACTGGTATCTATGAGTGTCTACTGAGGGCCGATCAATTTGTCCAAGGAATCCATCTCCAAAGGAAATTACTTTAATGTACTGAGTGTTCATAAAGATAGTGGTTAAACTTCTATAAATCCTTTACTTTACAGTCACATCTTCGATTTGTCTTTTTCTGTTGAAATCAGTGTTAATTTCGTTGACGAAATCTATGACGAAAAATATTCGTTAACGATCTTTTTCCATGACGAAGACGAGACGAAGACGGATCTTTGAAAATAAAAACTATGACTAACTCTATTTTAACTTTCGTTGACGAGACGAGACGAGACGAAAATGTTGGTGGTTGACTAAGTCACAATAATTTTTTTAAACATCGTATCAGGCCGTCATGAAGTATCAGTAGCGGGCGAGTGAGTATGTCTGTGTGTGTCTGTGTGTGTGTGCGCCCCAGATAGCGCACCGGTCCTCAGGCTCCGCCCCCCTCCCCGCTCACTCGCTCAGAGACACAAGATCAGAGCTCGTTCACGTGAACCGGCTGCTTCTTAAAAGTGGAAACAGTGAAAACACAGAGTTTCTCTGGTCTCAGCTGCTCAGAGATCAGCGCAGCAACTTCTTGATCAGAGCAGAAGCTGCAGGTGGTTTGTACCGAGCTTCAGTTTCTGTGTCCGCCTCCGGCCTGACCTGCTCTCACTTTTTGTTTTCACATTTAAAACTAAATATATATTTTTAAGCTATTAGGCTGCAGCTATATGTTTTTATTTATTTCAAAATAGGGTACTTCTTATTTCATACATTTCCCACAAATACGGGGAGGACTCAAATAACCCTACAAAGTTCTGTGTTTAATTTATTTCAAAGTAGGTCACACTTGCCTGTGTATTTTCTTCTCTTCATAAGTGTTCGGTGTTTTCCTTTGTTGTAACAGGTACAAATAGCAATAAAATGTCAAGAGTTTTCTTTATTGTCGTTCTATAATTCGTAAATGCAACAAACTATAGTTTAGTATAGTATAACTTTATATTAAACTTTATTAGCTTTGTTATCAAATAGGTTTTACGGCTCCAGACACATTTTATTTGGGGGAAGAGGGGGCAAAATAAGTAAGTAAAGGTTGCCGACCCCTGCTATAGACCTATGCTGGTAGGGATATCTAATGGACAACCTAAGTACTGCAAGCTAGACTATTATGCAGTTTTAGACACAACACAGGGTCCCTGGGCCTGAGAAGGGAAGAAAAGGAGTTTAATGTGGCTAATAAATGTGACTAAAACTAGACTAAAATGTAATTCGTTTTCGTCGACTAGAACTAGACTAAAACTAAGAAGGATAAAAATGACTAAATGTGACTAAAACTAAAATGCATTTTCGTCAAAAGACTAAGACTAAGACTAAATCAAAAATAGCTGCCAAAATTAACACTGGTTGAAATCATTCAAACTCTGAACTGCACTGATAGAAATGTGACAAATTCCGTAGGTAGTGTGTAACAGAAGCTTTGGATCAGGAGACATGCCAGTAAATGTTTATCGTCTGTGATATAATTCAGCTGAATGTCTGAATGTAGCCCAGCAGCAGCAGCAGTGACAGTCATGGTGCTACGTTACTGTCTCTGCCACCAGCCTCACTGGACCGGACCCAGGGGAGGGGAGCAGGTTACACTGATGCTGTCTGAAGGACACTGGGACGAGTGTGTGTGTGTGTGTGTGTGTGTGTGTGTGTGTGTGTGTGTGGGTGTGTGTGTGTGGGGGGGGGGGGGGGGGGGGGGGTGTATGTGTGTGTGAGTGTGTGTTTGTGAAGGTCTGTCATAGACTACATTTTGGGGACAAATTTCAGTCCAAAGAGCAGTTAATTGGGCACACCTTGTCCAACGGGGACACAAGTTGTGTCTCTAAATTAGAAAAAGCTGATCTTTGAGCCTGCGCTTAAGGGTGCAAGTGTGTGTGTGTGTGTGTCTGTGTGTGTGTGTGTGTGTGTGTGTGTGTGTTGTGTGTGTGTGTGTGTGTGTGTGTGTGTGTGTGTGTGTGTGTGTGTGTGTGTGTGTGTGTGTGTGTGTGTGTGTGTGTGTGTGTGTGGGTGATAGAGAGAGAGAGAGAAGATTTTTAAAGTTGCTTTCCAGCATGAATCCCTGCACATTTGTGCCAGAACCAAGCAGAGGCCACAATAGCTTTAGACTGAGGGACAATGGGCCAGTGGAGAGTCCACGTTGTTGGGAGTCCCTGGCAGAGAATAGTGGGAGAGAATTCAGCGACAGTCACATGAATAGAGGCTTGATCAAGGCCAGTGTGTTAAACAAGTGTGTGCTCATAAACTCAACTTTGTGCGTGGGTAAAATTATATATCAGATTTTTTTTAATACCATACATGAGCTTTGAGTGGCAGAGAACGAGACAAAAGAAAATCCAAACATTAAGAGGAAAATATGATTGATTTAAAAAAAAATCTCAGAATAATGGTTCAGAAGAACCCTCCCAACGTAAAGGCCAGAATGGCTATGTGAGCTCTGTGTGGGGGGGACGCATTCTCCTCCAGAGAATCTAGGTTTCCCCATTACTGTTTCTATTGTCGGATTAGACAGTGAAAATGATTTTTCACCACAATTTCAATGTTTATCTCTTGAATATGTCACAACATAAATATTTTCAACACTTCCTGTACCCGTTTAAAAGTAAAACAACTCATGCGTGCGTTTCTATCGATTCATTTATTTTAACAATGTTTTGATTATTATTGCATTCAATTGTGTATAAAGCCGTACTTGTATATGAGGAACTGAAGTTGTAATATCAGAAACCTCACATTGCAGTCCTGCAGCAGAAACGTGCCGCTGTGGTCACGCACTGCTCACGCGTGTCATCTCATCAACGCCACTTGGACCTGCTGCAGGTAACGTCAACACTCTGCCAGACTGTTGTTCTCCATCGAGGTAGAAAAGCTCTTCCTATTCCTCTGCCCTTTTTAAAACCTTTTTCTGTCACCTGCCTTTCTGCTGAATATTTATCTCTGTCTGTTTTTTGCTGGCGCCGAACATCATCTACATGACTTCTGTTCCTGCCATGCTCAGCCAGATCTCATGACCACTCTTCCATGTTGAACTCCTGCCAGCCTTTGTCTCAGCCTCACCTCTTTGATCTCTGACGGCTCACTGGCCTGTTGGACTCTATGATCATTAACTCTGTCACCACACAATTTGTATTAGTTTTACAATAAACGTTTGAAAATGACTCTCACTCTGCTCCTGAAAGACCCTTCCTTTTAGGTTAATGCTTTACAAATGGATTCCCCCCGAGAGAAACTATCCCATCTTAATAAACACATATACTTTACTATACTTATCAATAAATAAAATTAGATAAATATGAATCAAAATACCTATTCAGCTTTTAATGAATGCAGGATCAGCATTGAAAGTCCCTTGGACCTTTGTGCAACTCCTTGATTCAGAACCTCTATGAATCTTTGGATTCTGCAAAAAAGGAGCAGGTATTTTGTTTCGGTAAGAGGTACACGTTGGTGGTGAACTTTGATTCTACTGTCTAAAATAGTAATGTTTTGTAAATGGACTAAAGGAAGCTTTACATTGGCCGGACCAAAATATTGAGAATAAAAACAACAGAATTATCCTCCTTTATTGTTGAAAGGGCTTCGATTACTGCTATTACCATGTGCATCACATTATTCAGTACCTGTTTCATCGACGTTATGTAAGTGTTAAGAAATATATCGCAGTGTTAATGAAAGTGATGAGACATTTCTTTAAATAAATCAATAATCAATAAACAGAATTTAATGGTGCCATACCAAATCCTTTCACAAGGTTTTGAGGAAATCCATTCAGTTTTTTTGTGTAATCTTACTAACAAATAAACAAACAAACAGACAGAGATAAAAACATAACCTGCTTGGTGGCAGTAGAGAAACCCCAAAAGTGTGAAAAATCAGCGGGATAGGGGAATGTCTGTAACATCAGAGCCCTTTGCAGAACCAGTGACTGTTTACACCATGCTGATTAAGGCTGTCACCTCCATTAAACTCTATTTGTATTTTCCAGTATATATCGGAGTTGTAACTTAGCAATGTATTTTACGTCAACCAGGAACGATCGGTTTACCAGGGATGGAGAGGGTAGCAACCAAAGCAGAGGAGATGGAGTAGGCTTCAGTTAATTGGATTGGGTGGAAAGGCCCAGGAGGTGTCCAAGAAAAGTTTGTGACGCTCCAGACAAAAAAAATAAACCGTTCTGAGGAAGGATTACAGTCTAGAAACAAAGCCATCAATACCGAGGACAAACACGGATCACCACCAGTGTGGCTCTTCCTTATTGGAGAGGGCTGAAAGAAGAGAGGGGACTGAGGGCAGACAGGGATTGAAGACTTAATGCTGTTGGACAGGTTGGCATTTGAACAATATTTGGAGTTGTCTGTGTACCTGTAAAATGTTATTGTATTTTACAGTGTTTGTGTAATTACTGTCACTGCCAGAGGGAGGAGACACAAGTTCTGTATTGCAGGTAAAAGAGTAATACTTTTATACATTAGCATTTGCTAAACCAACACATTATACTATATTAATTTTTTTCACTTAGAAAGGAGAATGTGAGCAACTGGAAATAATAACCGCTAAAATAGATATAAACTGGCTGATCACGTGGGCTCGATATGATTAATGAAAATTTTTAATCTGCATTTTATTCCAAATTAGACAAGGTCAAATTGTGTATGGCTAAAATAGCAAGTATTCCGGTATTGCTTGATTATTCATGAGTGATGAAAGTTAGAAAAATAAGATTTGGGTTTAAGTGTGTTGAAGAATCACCCATGCATGTCACAGGCCTGTACGCAGCAGCCCCTACTGCGTTTGTTAAGGGCATAGTGAACGTGAGCCTGGCATTTACTCTCACAGCCAGCAGCCTCGCTGGATACACAGGGAGAGTCCGCAGATCAGAGGGAGCGGGAGCACGGAGCAACGTCAAACAGGCTTAAAAGATGATGTTGACTTTTCTCACACCACACAAGTCAGTACAGTGAGGGTGCACACACACACACACACACACACACACACACACACACACACACACACACACACACATGCACAGAGTCAAATCCAGGCGTACAGACAGACGTGACACGGGTATTAAGTTGAGAACGATATGAAGATATACATGACAGGAAAGAAAGCAGGTAAAAATGGGACAAGCACACACACACACACACACACACACACACACACATACACACACACACACACACACACACACACACACACACACACACACACACACACACACACACACACACACACACAGTCCTTTCACCTGCCTGCCAACAGTTATTTGATCAGAGTGGTTTCAACGCTTGCCAGTGATGGAATTCGCTCTCCGCACATTTGTGCTCCAGCGGGAAGCCCAAAGATGAACGTGGGAACGTCTCAAAGCCCACAGGCTGGAAAAAAAGGGAGAGAAAGAGAGAGAGAATGCTGATATTGACAGAAAAACACCCAGATGCTTCAGTCTACCCTGGGATCACATGTACAGAATTAGATCTGGATTCTGCTGATAAGAAGAAATGATGTCACTGTTGCTCATAATGAGACATAGCTTGTAGCCTTTAGTTAATGACTATTTCCATAAGTGTACTTATATTTAAGGGTGTGTGGTCCTAAACCACGACAGAATGACTCATAAAGAGGAGGTCACACCATGACTATGGGTTCAGCCCTGCTTCTGGAAGTATTTTCCCCGCACTGTAAATTCCATTTCAAAATTTGTATTCTCATGATACATATCCTCGATGTCTGGATGATATAATGATTCAGTATGATGACCATCTGTCTTTTCTTACTCCTGGAAATCATCTTGTTCCATCATCTACCATTCTCTGCTGCTAACAGCTAAAGAGATCAGCTATTTGTGTGAATCAGAGCTGCTGAAACCTCAAAATGCTGCAATTGGAAATTACACTGCACCAAATTCATGCAAAACTGAATCAGCTTTGGAAAGTGTTCGGATTCAACCCTGTGCAACACCTGTTGTGAAACATCACTCATAGCTCTCCTAAAAACAAATCTGTACATGTTATAAAAGACCCATTGATCCTGTTGTATAGCCTCACTATGCAATACTAGAGATATGCTTCCTTTGATTATTCACATATTCTTAATGTGTTTTCCCTTTATAATTTCGATTTTAGACCAGAATTCTGAATCAATAATTTGTAACCAGGTGCAGTGTTTGAAGGTCTTTCTGCAGCAGTATTTGAAATTGTATCTATATTTTATAGGTTAACAAAAAAAAAATTGTCCACATGTTGCAGAAACTGGTTCTGAATATTCTGGGATGTTTGGGGGAATGGTTATTGCTCGAGTTCAGGGACACGTCTGATATTCTTGGTTATGGGGATGTAGGTGTTCCGGAGGGCTGCGTGTGTTCCTTTAAGTAGGCAAGTAGAAAACCTAATTGGCCAGACTCACTGTTAGTGGTGCACACAGCAGAGTTTTCAGCTCGGTGATCAAAGGTTTGTTACAGAAATGCTCTGTTGTATGTTCGCCTGCTAGTCTGTATCTGTGTGAGACTGCTGTTTGATTGTTTCAGGTAGAGCACAGTGGATTTTGGAACTGCAGCTGGAAACAAGTGGTCGAGACCAGTGAGACCATAACAACCCTCTGAGGGTTCGGGGCTACAAGTGACTTCTTTCACATTGCATACAGCCATTGGATCCACTGGTAATTTCAAACCATTGATTATTGCAGCTTTGAAGGAGCAGGCTTGGAGCAGTTCCAGCTGCCTAACAGTCACCTCTAATTCTCTCACTCACCTCCAACCAAACAAAGCCCTTGGAAACACACTCAGATCTTTTGCTTTGGCCTTTTGTGTAGCTGTTTTACTTAATTATGGAACCATTATTGTGTTTAAGATGCATTCATGTTTTATCATTATCATAAAATGTTGTTTCTGTCTATACTGAAGCTCCATCCAGACTCTGGGACCAAATCAGCTAGGGCGAGATGGCAGCGCCTGCATCTGGGATGTATTGGATTCACTTTTGTCGTTTTTATATACAGGGTATATGTTCCAAAGGAATTTCAGAGCATTGTTGATTTGTGCATATAGATTCATTGAAGAAAATCCACTGTTAATATGGAATAATGATACAATTCATAGTGTAATACCTTCATTGAATTATTATATTGCTTCTGATTAAAGATATATTTAAAAAAAGAAATTATTCAGCATATTCCCCAAAAAAAAACATTTCTGAGATAGAACACATGGAGCAGTTTTGTGTGTTGTACACAAGATGAATTGACGCTGCCATTTTGACCACATGTAGTTCCCGAACCCGCACCCCCTCTTGATCTATGTGCTAATGCTCTCACTTATCTCTCCTCTCAGATCACAGGCATGAAGGGAAATAATCCGCAGTAGTGGTGGTGGTGTTCAGACTCTAACAGGCACACACTCCGACAGACGCACAGGGACACTCTTTCACTCTCAGTCAGTCACACACATACTGTACAGACACTGATGGAATAGATACACATACAATAAGATAACAGTCAGATAAACAGACAGCTGGATGTGCCAGACGCAGATGTTCACATGCACATTCAGGAATACGAAATATACCTTATGCCATCCCACTTGACAACCACACACACACACATGCACACACATACACACACACACACACACATACACGATCAATGATTCTGATCTTACAATTTTTAATTAAAGTTTTTTTTATATATTGACTTAAGCATAATCAATGTAGAGGTATCACAGAATACATGTAACAGTTATGTATTTACAGTACAAACTATGATGATGTGTATTTAGTTACACTTACAATTTAAATATTCGGTACTCATTAGATAATATAAAGGGAATATTTTAAAGTCTGTTCTACTCAGTCTTTAATTTAAAAGTAGTTTTTGTTTCGTTGAATTCTAAGAAATAAACTCTTGCTCATCAAATTACCTACCAAGCAAGCTACCTACTTAGCCAAATTGCAAACCAAGGGCAGATCAGCCTGTTAGTATTGTTAGCATGCTAGCTAAGTTGACCTAATAAACCAAAGCAAACCAAAGGGCAGATCAAATTTACAACATGATTTTGGCCACGTATTGTTTTTGCAATAATGTATCTACCAGGTTGAAGTTAGAAGTGCAAATGTCCTCCCTGTCTTTACACCTGAATCTGATCGGACAGTGATTTGCCGTGTCTGTTTTTGTGCATCTCTCCTGAAAGCTTACTGTTACAGCACTACCAGTGGAAGCCATGGGGGGCAGTGTAGCCACTAGATCGAGGCAGACGACCGTAGGACAGAAGAAACAATGGCCTAATTTTTTGAGAAGAGAATTTGCAAGTTGGCTGGAAACTGCAGCCATCTTCATGATGTTAAAAAAGGACAAACAGGCAGATTTTCCTTTCTCAAGGTGTACATTCACAACCTCCTCCACCTTCGCCATGTCTATTGTCAGAAGCTCTCGACTGTGATCTGCCCTCTAGTGAAGAGTACGGCTTAACAACCGAAACGTAAAGGAAACACGGTACGCAAGTGTATGGGCCGTGACAGTTACATCGTTTGAAATGAAAGTATCTTTCTTCATATGTAAAAACAGCATAAATGATCCTTAAAACTCCTTAATGCAAAGTCTATCACCAGAGCTTTATCACTGAGGAAAGACACACTGCTGAAAAACAAGTCTTCTTGATCTAAACTACTGAAATCATGACATGTAAAGAATATGTGCTCTTTCAATGGCTTTTTGTCTTGCAAGTTGTTGCAAATGGTTTTTTGTTGTTTTTGATGGCAAAACACAAAAGCCCGAAACAGTTTCAATTTTGCATCTCACACAAATCAAGCGGCAGCATGTCTGTTGTAAGTGGAATGTTTGATTCTTGAGGAAGAACCTTGACCGTGTGGAGCATTCTGTTTGATGCTCTGAACTTCGAGTCCTGCAGCCTGCATGGAAGATCAAAACCGTGGACCACACAAGACACTCACACACTTTCTTATCTATGTCTGTCTCTATCTGCCTGTGCTGGAGAGAACAGTATCTACTGTGCTGACTCTACACATCAAGGCAACAAGACAAGAATAAATACGTAATGTGCAAAGTTGGAAAGACAAAATAATTCAGAACTTTTTCTTAAATTTATTTTTAAACCTTATTATTGTTTCATTAAAAAAACTTCACAGGGAATAATCAGTCTTTTGATTGATGCATTAGCTGTAGGAACGCTGCACCGACACAGTAGATGGTGGTAATGCACCTTGACGTTGGTTACCACTCACCAATAAACCAAACAAAGAAGAAGGGTTTATTGGCAGGTAATGCACCATGACGTTGCAACAGCCATTAAACCGAAAAACAAAAAAAGAAGAAGAAGATGCGGAACGGTTTACCAACACAGTAGATGGCCGTAATGCACCTTGATGTTAGTTGCGACAAACCGAACAAAGAAGAAGATATATTAGTTGCCTTTTCTGTTTACAACTAACAATATATATTCCATTGCTTCCAGCTGTGTGTTTGTGAGAAGGATGAGTGTGTGTTTGGTCCTTGATCCACAATGTACCCGTGTCGTTTCTTCTTTTCGAGGCACATAACACACCCACACCCATTCAAATGTGCAGAAAAACACAATACAACACAGGAAAATACACAACAGTCACTTATGTACAGAAACACAAAACCCATAGGCAGAGCCGCACACCCACAGAGCAGAGCAGACTGCAGGCTGCAGAGCTCTGCCAAATGATGGGGTCCTAAGAGGCAGTGGCAGTGACCTTGGCTGCCCTTGTGTGTGCCTGACTCCAGCTGGGCGTCCATTAGAGGGCTCCACAACAGACGCTGGCCTCTGCTGAGAGCCAAGGGGTCAGATGCTATACACACAAACACACACACAAACACACACACATCCACCCTCAGTTGCACATGTGCCACATGGACACAAAAACCAATGCACACATACGCCGACGCACAGTTAGGTATAGACAGCGTGTGTGTATGTGAGCATTAGTACGTGAGGGTATTTCATAAACATCCAATGTAACATTTGTGCGCCGCTGTTTTTCTGTGTGTGTATTTACCAGTGGGTGTGTGATGGAATGTGACAGTGAGTGGGGAGCGAGGGACGGGATGTGTGACTGGTGATTTGGAACCTCAGCTGAGATGCTTAACTGTGTGGATGTGATCCTAAAACATGTCATTTATTTTACATTGCTCTCCTCCATTAAAGGAAGGGCTCACACTTTGTCAAATCTGTCTCAAAACAGTCATCAGGCCCTTGAATTTACAGAGAAACTGATTTAGCTTGTTGTCAACATGTTCATCACAGCCATGAGGAGATCCATTTCTCATTTGATTTCATTGTTAGTGATGGGGAACAAGTTTATTTAAAGAGCCTTTCGCAGTGTGAGGTCCACAACAGAAATGTGTATCTCCCAAGGCTACAGTCATTTCAGTATTAAATGTCAGTGTCTGCTACTGCCCTCCACTGCAGCTCAACCCAGAAACACAGAGGGAAATCCATTCATGATTTTGATTATCGTGTTTCGTTGTTTAAATTTATTGGGTGAGTTATTTTAATAAGTTTGACCTAGTTTCAATTCCTTACCTCCGTCAAGGAGGATATGTTTTCATTAACATTTGTTAGTTGTTAGTTAGCATTACACAAAAACTACCCAATGAAATTAAGTGAAGAGTTGTGATATGAGTCAGTGAAGAACCCACTGAAGATTGCTGTGAATCTAAATCAGGGGGTCGATCCAGTATTTATCTTATCTCATCTTTTAACATGGTGAGATATGTATTTTTTTTTTAGCTTTTTGGTTATTTTCTAGACACTAATATGGATCTTGATCTAAAAAAATGTATGTCATTTACATAAAGGGAAACTGATATTTATGAGTTTAGTGCAGCTTGATTGAATTAAAGAGAAATTTAAAGTTTGTGCTAGTCTAGTTTTAAATGTATAGTTATATTTCCATATCTTTACTTCATAATTTTACAATCAAGCATGGAAACCTTGTAAAAAGTGTTAATTTTGTAATGAATAACATAATAATGCCTATAAAAGAAGACTGAAGGTTTCAAAGTTTCACATATAATTGTTTAAAAATATATGAATGTACACACAGTCCCTTTAAATTCACATAGGTTGCTCCAAACTCATAAATATCAGCCACTTAAATGTTCTTGAGTTTTTCATCAAGCTCCACATCCTTTCACCAAGTTTTGTTGACATCTGTAGTTTTTTTGCAATTCTTCTCACAAACAATCAAACCAACCAAATAATGGACAGTGGAAAAAAGATCGACAGAAATTGAAACCAATAGATATGCTGCTATTTAAGACACAAATCACATTTCTTTACAACTCATATGTTTGATTTCAGGTAATTTTGGATTGCAGATAATCTTGGTGGGTTTGTGATCTCATTAATCCTTTTGCACTTCTTATTTACATCCCCATAAAGAGCATGTCATCGATCTCCATGCCAATACCTAGCACTTCTTTCCATCCTATTAAGATAGATTTGCGTGTTGTTTTCTAATGAGCATTCTGCAGTGACTGTTCATTTACAGTACCAGGAAGCCAGCCTCAACCAGAGATGGTAGCTTATAGAACTGTGAGACTGATTGCTCCCACAGCTGGCTGGCCCTCCTCCTTCCTCCTCCTTCCTCCTTCCTCCTGACTGAAGGAGAGAAAGGCTAATTTTACCCTGTCTCCTGTCTGCAGCCGAGCCACTGAGCCACAACACTGGTACGCTGCAGTCACCACCTCACAGCACGCCATATCTTTCCCTTCCCCTCTCTGTCTCACTGTAAGCCGGTCAAATGCAGCACCACAACCATCATTAAATCGTTCTGGCTGATCACACGCTTTAATTGGACCGTACTGGTGGGGCCCGGGAAAAAAAGTGGTGCCTTGTTAGCTCAGCTGCAGAGCAGAGCGAATGCACAAACAAACAAGCAAACAAATGAGGATATAAACAAACCCCATGGAAGCTGACTTGGAACGGCGGACCTGGTATGTAGCACAGGGAAGGCTGACCTGCAAACACAGGAACTGATAAGAAGACATGGTGCGTTACAGTGCAGAGGGATCAGAGGGTTGTGTATCTGCCAATTTGATTTTTGCCTGGTTTGTGATGATCCTTTGGAGAAATGCAACACAGCTGCTATTTGGAGGCAAGCTTTAGTAAAATGAGTATCAAGATTTCATATAGTCTCCGATATGCCTCTAATAAAACTATTAATTCTGTAGTTTACCAATAGAAACAAACCTGATCTCTTCTTTTATTAGCATTAAATCTTTGTTATTGTATCTGCTCCGGCCTGTCTGGAATGGACTGTTTACTTGTCTATGATGCACAGTGAAGTCAGATAACTTTGTGTTCATCCTCCCTGGTTTATCCGGAGTGAAGATTTTATAGTACATTTTTCTGCATACATTCAAACTGAATTTGCTCTCTTGCTATTCACGTAAGAGACATATATATATGTTTGGACTGCACATAATCTTCAAGACCTAACTCTTCAAAAATAAAGCCCAGTAATTCTGCAGGATATAAAACATTGCAGCAACAAAACCAACCATGCGCTTTTACTTTGAAGACAATTGGCTAAAGAGGAAGTGATTCTATGAATGTTGCTGCCATGACGGAGATCAACAACTGTATAACTGCTGAATATCTGTTTACGTCCAATGTAATAGAATTTTAGTTTTTATAAAACTAAGAGAATTTTTTTTGGCTGGGATTCTGACCCTTGGGCCACCAGTTGCTGACCACTGCTGTAATTTAACCCAGGGGTCTTCAACGTTTTTCAGGCCAAGGTCCCCCAAACTGATGGCGAGATGAATCAGGGACCCCCTACTATATAAATTGCATAAAATAGTGTTTATATTATTCTGGGCCTAGTGCCATGTATAAACATAGCTACCCTGTCATCGTGCATTCAATACTACCCTTGTGGGTAGTAGCATGCGAACATTAGAAATGTGGCTCACACACCTCGCAAATCCTCTCAGACTTATTTTTCAGTTACAGTAATGTTTTTTTTACATTGTACAGTGTCTATTTCTCTGTACATTTTTTAAAATCGAAGCAAAAAAAAGTCAAACAAACAACTTTTAGGTACAAATACGACCATCTACAGAGTTTGGTCCGCCATCTTTTATTTTTGAGCTTCGCACTCTTTAGACGTGAGCATAAACGCGATCTGTTTATGCTCACGTGCCTGTGCTGTCGTATTTGCATGAAAGGGGCTGTGAACCGGTGCCCAGCTTGAGAGAGCTCCTGTGTGTAGCTGAATGTGTGCATTGCTGACTGAAAGATAACGTCTTCTGCCTTAATTTATCCGTTCGCTACAATATGTACAATATATTCTGGTTCTGAGGAGTGAATTTTGTGGAAAAAAAATTTGTGAATTTTTTTTCCGAGACCCCCTTTTGAAGACCACTGGTTTAACCGAAGAGGAAAAATAAGACAAGTTCAACTAGGTCCACAGACTGCCTGTTAAGCTCCACCCACACTCATTGCAAGGCAGTGGTCGCCTGTTTATTCTAATTATCTTAATATTGAATATTCCAACATCAAATTCAACGCTGCACTAATAGGATGAAGAGTTCTCGAGATATGCATTCCACAGACAGACACACAGGTGTTTGTGGAATTAGTAGGTAGATAGCAGTTGACAGTTTTATATAACCGTTATTATATTAACACATATTTAGTGCTCACAGAATAGTGAACAGAAGTTTGCTCCCCTCTCCTCTATGCTGTTTGATTTGGACTGTGTGCATTGTAAGATTTTCCATTTAACGTTGAGGGACTTGGAGAATTCACTGGGTCTTTTCACTTTCACGCTTTGCTGAAGAGAAGCGCGGCCCATCTGACAATAGTTGCTACAAGTCACCTTGATGCTGCTTTTGTCCTGACAGATAATTCAAGGTTGTTGATGCTGTACACGCCGTCAACACTAAATTTAAGAGCGTTGGTACAATGGAGCTCCCTGGAATCCATTGACATCAGTATGCTGATGTTGCTGTAAAGACCACTGTTATCACAGACACACATTTTTTTTTTGTTTCGCCTCTGACATGGTACTTTGCAAAAAGGGCACTTCAGCCTGGAAATGATTGCTGTCACGAACACTTGAGCAAAAGTCAGTATGCTGGTGTGATGATGTGTGCACTCACTGCTCTCAAAATCTCACACGTAAATAATAAAAAAAATGGCATTTTTCTCAGTATAGCTTCATAAAGGGATTGTCTTATTCCATTTATGTTAAAATCATTCAACTTCAAGGTTTAAATTAAGATGTAACTGTAAACCAATTTTAACTGCTTCTAACTGAAACGGTCACTTGCCTGCTCCCTCGTCTTTGTGTAAACAATTGATCATAACAGGTTATTGTATCATCGTGAACTGTAATTTACATACAGTGGATGGTAGTGATGCCCCTTGACGAGCAAAGAGGAGGAAGAAAAGAAACAACCTGAAATACCTGTGTACACCAAATATTGATGAAGAGAGCAGAACTTGGTGAAGTTGAAGAACTCCTGAAACAGCTGGCCCCAAGATAAAAAGTATTTTTAATTTGAGGAAGGTCCTGTTTGTTTGTTAACAGTCTCAGCTGTGCACATTCAGTTCAATTATCTACTCTGACAGCAGTTGTGTCGCCTGTTGCTTGAACTTAACTAAATCTTTAAAGGGAAAAGGATAGAAGAGGAAGTTGTTCTTCTTCTTAAACTACTGCTTCAAAATGTGATAAATTCTTATTGGTTTGATTTCTACATGTTTGGTTCAAGGACAATGCAGTTATCATTCGCATTGGACCAAAAGTAAGTAATTGGTGAGACATTTTTGATTTATTCATGTTTATTTTATTGTTTGTTTTTAGCAATTTTTTTATAGGGCTTGTCACATCTCTATGTGTTGTTGGAGTTTCAATTTTCTTTTTTATTCTCTTGATATTTATTTTTTTCGTGACTTTAAGCAGCACCTGGTTTAGATTTTATTGTGCCATGAGGGACATTTGTTTTCACAGTCAACCCACAGAACAAAGGCATCATCCTGAACATCACATGAAACATAAAGATATATACAAACAAGTCACATTCATCGTGGCAAGTTAAACCTTGAAAAAACTTGACCATGGTCCAGAAACATAAATATCGCTGTAATATTGCTCAAAGAACTTATGTTGCTGTCGTGAAAGCTCACACTGACTTGTTCAAGGTTCCAAAATTGTTAACAAAGTGTAAATTAACCGCACAAAAAAATTTGACAGTACGATAAAGTCTTTGAAAAGGAAAACGCGTGGTGCAGGTTTGGATCAATCAAATATACTTTCATAAGTGAAATATTTGACATTGTTGCAGCTACTTAAAGATGTATAACTATGATGGTAGACGTTTGTCCATCTGGGTGTGCATTAAGGACAAACCCTGCTGGTGACCTGTAGTTATGAAAAGCTCTCCATTGAAGTAGGTGATGACGATTTGAAAATATCACTGTATGTCATGTCAGCAACAACTAGGGAAATGAAGGCCGGGTTGAAAATAACTGTAATCATCCTTAAAGCGCACTCAGTAGTTGAGTGGTGGGCTGTTGGGAAAGGTTGCGTTCAAGGCTCTGCTTTAGTGCAGTAAACAGGACACCAGATTCAGGACTAAATGAGAGAGGAGGAGAGCTCCCTCCCTCTGACTCTCTGACCTTCTCAAAATGAGTAGCGAGGGGGAGAGCAGGCAGAGGGAGGACTGGAGGTGGGGAGAGGTTATCCCCCCTTCCAGCCCAGCACCCCCACCCTTGAAGCTGAAGTTGGGGGTGGTTCAACCCTGCCGTCTGTGGGCGTCAGAGACAAAATCAAACCTATATCACCTCTTAGCACTGCCATTCTCCAGCACCTGAATGTACACTATGCACACAACCACACAACAACACAGCACACACACATGCAGCATAAAACATTCCCATTCATCACAGCCACTTTGGGATTTGTTGATCCTCCTACATCGGAGCAAAATATCTCTCTGGCCCAAATACACAGCTGGTTAACATGTGGCTTCTGTGATCGGATCACAAGCGGACAAGTCTACACTACAGGTACAGTACAGGTGTGAACACATTCAGATCGGGTAGCGTAGGTTGGGTCAGCTCATATAAGCTACTCTAATTTGTCCATATTCACATTAGAGCAGTGGTTCTCAAAGTGAGGGGGCGTGGACACAAAAAATAAAAAAATAAAAAATATAAAAAATAAAAGACTGACCACCTGTCACTGGTTAGTGAAAGCTCCCTCACTGGCGAAATGCAAGGGGCTGGACTGACACAAACAAATCGAATACTGTTTCGTTCCTGATCCACCAATCAAAAGATTGGTGTTATCATTTGAACGTGAGTTGCTCGTACGCTTCCGAGTATAAAAGTAACTGCAGGCATGGTCAGCGCTCACCCTCACTGAGACCACACCCTGCAGAGTTTGTGCGATTGCTCTTGTTTCCTCTATAATTCAGATATTCATTGCTTTATAAACAGTCTTTTTAAAGACTAACTCCTTCCAACTACCCCTAACCAGCTTTTGGGGGGGCCCAGCTTGCAAAAGTTTGAGTACCCCTGCATTAGAGTATTGGCTGATACCATACAATCAATCATTATGGGCAATGGAAAGGCCTTTTGTGCTCTATTCAATCTACAGTAACATCCCACTACTTTGTAATACAATCTATATAAGGCTTCCCTATGAGACTTAGAATATTTGTAGTATTTATTGACATCTACAGTATAATGACAGTGATGTATCTTTTACCTTATCTTCCATGAGCTGATGTTACAGAGAACAGGAAAAAATCGAAATTGCTTAATTTAGAAATCTTCTCTGATCATGTCTGTTAGAATAATAGTCACAAAAAGTCTTCTGCCCATGTTGATACCAAAGACTGTGTATAAAATATAAATTTAAATAAACCTATATTCTCTCGAATAAGCAGCAGAGGTTTTATAAAGAGGTCAGTTTCTGTAGAATTCTATAATGAAATGACCCGACATTTCACTTGATTTATACCGTCATTAAAAATTTACATGAAGAGTTTATGGTCTCAAGTGCTAGCTTAAAGTCTTTTTTACAACATGATTCTCATTTAGCATTTAGCACATCATCAGTCTCTCTGTATGTTGACAAAGTTTAGTTTATAGATTTAATAAGTGCAGTGCATCACTTTACTCATTCTCTGTTCCCAGTTTTATTTTGTAGAGTACAAACATTTCCTGTCATTTCAGTTCATGCTTAGGCTTTACCTTCCCCACCTGTACCCGCCCACTTCCTGGCCCTGTTCAATGCTGCCAGTAAACCCCTCATTCAGTCTCCTCACTTCAACGTGTCCATGCCTTCTCACACTTTCCCTCATGTTCCACTCTTATGGGCTTTTGTATTGATTACCTGGTGTTTGGATTGTTTCCTGCTCCAGCTGTGTTTACCCTCCTCAGACTGACCCCTTGACACTTAAAAGTAGGACCTCTTTTAATCACATTGATCTACAACTGAATCAAAAAAATAAAAAAATCTGTATCAGTAAAATACAGAAAAAACTGGTTGATTTGGATCCCCCCAGGGCTACTGTGGTGAGAAAAGCACAGTTTTATATTACTGAAAACACACCGAACATCTACTTGGTCAAACATACAACAGAACAACAACTTGTGTGTCTGTTTTCAGTTCGGCCAAACAAGCTTTTTAAGTCAGAGAAAAGTAACTACAATCTGCCTATTGGTCACTGAGGCTGTTTCCGACAGTTCCATTACTCCCAATCCTAAAATGTCAGTCCTCTTGCTATGTAGACATATCTTGACAATCAATCACACACCTGTTTTCCTGTGGCTGTTTCATGATAAAAGCCATTCCATGTTTCTCTAGTTAAAGGCTTCTTAATGTGAAGCAGGTGCAGCAGGATATTCTGTTTGCATTAGCAGTAATGCAGCTATGATTTGATGTAAAGACAGTGAACCGTAAACTGTTTCATATCAATATATAAAATTACACTGAATTGTCCGCTGCTTGAAATCTAAATCCAGCTTCTGATACTCTTCTGCTTCCAATGCAAAAAGAAAAAAAGTAGGTAATCGCTGAATTAAAACACGTTGAATGGCTGTCGAAGAAGAAAAGATATGATTCTGTTGCTCTAATTTGGTTGTACAAAACATAAACTGTATGAAAAGACATACGACACATCTCCACTTCCTCCCACTATCCAGAAATGAAGCCAAAATAAGCTGGATACGAACGCAGCCATCTTGGCCATTTGGAGTATGAGCAGTAGCGATCAGGGGATGGAGCCAGGGCAGCGAGGTTCTTACGATTCACAAGCTCGACCAATCGTGAGTCAGTCTCAGCTGTCAATCATAACCTTTCCCCCTGTTTTATAGCATCAAATGATTAATTAAAACCAAATTTACTGGAACAATCAACAGTTGTACAAACACCAGTGTGATAAGAACTAACTTACATGACAGAAACCATCTTTGAGGACAAATTATTTAACGTTTATTCTGGCCTTTGTTCTTTAGAGTTTAAATATATATTTAATACGAAATCAAAAAGAGGTTCGTAGTACTAGGCTATGGAACTGAAAAGATGATTCAAAGGTTAATTGATTTATTTAATTCAACTTTTTGAAAATTAATCATTGGTATCTATGTAGCGTTGGACTCCCAATCAAGTTGGATGGTCAATCTGTGAGTTTGAACAATATTAGATTTTAAACTTTCTGTAATGCTGCAAAATTTCATGTGTCTTCAAGATTGTCTTTGTATGTGGAAATAGTTGCGTGGCCTTTTTAGGCGTCTCAGTTAAAAGTTTGAGGTAATCCCATTATAACATGACAGAAAGTGAGAAACTCTGTGAATGTTTGAACTATAATCCTGTGATATTATGCATGCAGTGAGATTTAGATCATTGGCTCTGTGTGAACTGTGGGAATGGTGAACTGCTCCCCCACAGGTCAGGTGGCTTTTTGCATTTTTGACTCCAGTGAATTATTTATTTTCCATTTGAGAAGTCTAAACAAAAATGTTCTCCCCAGTGAGTGCACTATAGCAGGAAATGTGATATTTTCTGGTGGAGGACTGTTAGACCTCCTTATGTACGTAAATGGTTCACCCACACAAACCATGACTCACTATTGTACCCATGATACATCGCCAGCAGTGCTCAACTACTGTATTTGATTGTGTAGGTGTGTGTTCTTGATTGACAGCAAGTTCATTGTTCAACCATATATAACTGAAATAGGTTGTATTTCAGTGTGGAAACACACACAAACACACACACACACATACACACACAAACAAACACACAAACACACACACAGTATCTTGGCAACAGCAGTGGTCAGGCCATTGGCAGGGGTGCCAGACTGCAGGGACAGACGAGTCACACGAACATGCATGTGAACACACAGACATATATGTGTGTTTTGTGTGTGTGTGTGTGTGTACAACCCAATATCCTTGAAATTATATACAGCTACTACAACAAATATATTTTATCACAGGATCAAGTTGGACTATGTTGAAGAAAAACATTTCTGAGATTCCGAGAATAAAGTCATAGTATAACAAGAATAAATAAAGAAAAAATATACTTTGGCAAATAATTAAGTTCTTTCGTCTTGTTTCCTTTTAAATTATGACTTCTTGTAATATGAGCCTTTTCCTTAATTGATTTATTCTCATATTCTCAAAATTGATTATCCCTAATGCTCTCCAACAAATACACAGATACTGAACAATGAGTTAAATTGAAAAACTTGACCACATACCACATTCACATGTCACACAGTTTACTACAACATTGTTCAATAATTTAATGGATATTTGATAGTCACAATGTATTTATTCATTTTTACCCCAAACCACAATCTTTTCCTGCAGTCAACCAAAGTGATTTTGTTGTTTTAACCTTACCACAGACAGCACTGTGGTTACCCCAGTCTCTGGTGTTACAGGCGTGTGCTTTGTACGTCCATCAGTGACTCTGCTGGCTTTTATAAATATGCTGCTTCCTTCGTTCAAAAACATTTTGTATGAACCGACACCAGCAAGCGCATTACAATCTCTGTTAAAAAAATAAATAAACATGCAATCACATGGAATCATCTTCTTAAACACGATAAAGGACCCAGTAAGTCTGTACAACATTGAAACCCATACAGTGTTTTACCGTGTGCTGGTTTATCCTGGTGACCTACTGGTGCATACATCACTTACTATCAATCATCACTGGCCTTTCACTTGTTTCAGCCCAGCATTTCATATTCTGTAGCATCATACATCATGAGTGGCCTGTTCATGTTGGGCTGCATTTAAAATGGAAAACATTTGCCCTTATCTGAAGCCTGCTGTCCCTTTCCTGTCTGTGTGTCGCACTTACTTCATCCAGTGCCCCTTGTTCCAGCAAACTATTACATTATGTGATGGTCAGATAAGTTTATCGTTCTCTTAAATGATAAAAAAAAGGACATTATATTTACAATAGATCCCTGTTTCCTGAACAAAGTTGGAGTAACTTAAAACAGAAACAAAAAGGCAATGGAAAATGTTTGTAATATCAGCTGATGCTCTTTTCTCACACCGACACAGTTGAACTGAACTACATCAGTACAAGCTGGAACAGAAACCTCTAAGATAGGTACATAAAACTGCAGTGTAGGTTCAAACTGGAAACTACAGCAGTCATTTTTTAGTTTTGCCCATGTCCCATCTACTAACATAGAGGAGGGATTTGTGACCTCTACTGCAGCCAACCACCAGGTGGTCATTGAGACGCTTTGGCCATAGCCCATTTGTCCCCTTGGCCCTACCCCTAAAGGCCGGCGCATGCTTTTGCGTTTTCACGGGCCCGCAAGCGCAAGAGCCCTCCCGGGCCCCTTACGTGCTTATGTATCTCTTCTTAAGTGCATACGTTTATCGCCCAATTTTTCTAACTATACGACAAAGCGACACGAGCCTCACGCAGCCCGCAATGCTTGTAATTGGTCTGCTTACTACATCCCGTCCAGAGTCTAGTTCCCGGTTTCACGTCCCATAATACCGGCAGAAACAACGGAAGATTTAGAAGAACGAATATGGACCAAATAGAAGAGCACTTGGCAGAAGCGATCCGAAAGTATGATCACTTGGATAACCCGTCACTGACTGGCGGATTTGTCCGCCAGAAAAAGGCTACGAGGAGCCGCAGTGGCTATGTAAATAAACAATCAACGAAGAAGAAAGAAGGCGTCTCTAGGGTCGTCTTCGACAAAAAACATTACTCCGCCTAGTGTTCTGGCGGGGAATTTCTTTGTAAGAGGCGCAACGCTTGGGGAAGCTTGGGGAAGCATGAATGACAAAGAGTCCTGCGACACAGCTGCGTGAAAAGCCGCCGACGCAGTTGCAGAAGCATGCGCCGACCTTTAGCCTTTCCCCTTTGTTTTGCGCCTTCACGTGTAGGGGTAGGCTGTCCTAATACCTGTTGGGGCTGAGGGGTGTGGCTGAGGGGTGGGGCTCATACCCCTCCAAACGGAGATTTTTCAGACCCTCACTTCAAACGGAGGGGTACCCAGAATGCCTTGCGAATCGCCGGCAGGCTGGTAGAAAGACCCACACATGTGGTGTTTTCTCAATTTTTTCACAACAACCTTAAAAAAAAGATTGAGAGTGCGCTACCTTTAGCATACTAGCGTTAGCATGCTAACGATGTTTTTTTTTGCATAATAATCCCGTATTTTTCATGCAGGCCAATGGGCAAATTTTTCTTGTGGGAATTTAACGTACTAGATTGTTAAAAAATGTGAGACAATTAAGACACTTGGTCATGAATATACAGTGTCTTGCATAAGTATTCACCCCCTTGGACTTTTTCCCATTATGTTACTAACTGGAATTCAAATAGACTTAAATAAACTTTTTCCCGTTTGATCAACAAAACATGCATAGTACTTTGGAGGTGCAAAATAAATTTTATTGTTACACAAACAATAATGAGAACAAAAAAGTTGACATCTGTTGGGTGCATAAGTATTCACCCCCCTGTGTCAATACTTGGTAGAACCCCCTTTCGCTGCAATTACAGCTGCAAGTCTTTTGGGGTATGTCTCTACCAGCTTTGCACATCTAGAGATGGAAAGGTTTGTCCATTCTTCTTGGCAAAAAAGATGAAGCTCAGTCAGATTGGATGGAGACCGTTTGTGAACCGCAATCTTCAAGTCTTGCCATAGATTCTCTATTGGATTGAGGTCTGGGCTTTGACTGGGCCATTTTAAGACATTAACATTCTTTAATCCAAACCATTCCTTTGTAGCTCTGGCTGTATGTTTAGGGTCTGGAAGATGAACCTCCGCCCCAGTCTCAAGTCTTTTGCAGACTGCATCAGATTTTCTTCAAGGATTTCCCTGTATTTGGCTCCATCCATCTTTCCCTCTATTCTGACCAGTTTCCCTGTACCTGCTGAAGAGAAGCATCCCCACAGCATGATGCTACCACCACCATGTTTCACTGTTGGGATGGTGTGCTCAGGGTGATGGGCAGTGTTGGGTTTTCGCCACACATAGCGTTTTGCCTTGAGGCCAAAAAGTTCAATTTTGGTCTCATCTGACCAGAGCACCTTCTTCCACATGTTTGCTGTGTCTCCCACATGGCTTCTGGCAAACTCCAAACGGGATTTTTTATGGATCCCTTTCAACAATGGCTTTCTTCTTGCCACTCTTCCATAAAGGCCAGATTTGTGGAGTAGACGACTAATAGTTGTCCTGTGGACAGATTCTCCCACCTCAGCTGTGGATCTCTGCAACTCCTCCAGAGTAACCATGGGCCTCCTGGTTGCTTCTCTGATTAATTTTCTCCTTGTCCGACTCTTCAGTTTGGGTGGACGGCCTCCTCTTGGTAGGTTTGCGGTTGTGCCATATTCTTTCCATTTTCTTATGATGGATTTTATGGTGCTCAGAGAGATGTTCAAAGCTCTGGATATTTTTTTATAACCTAACCCTGCTTCATATTTCTCCACAACTTTATCCCTGACCTGTTTGGTGAGCTCCTTGGTCTTCATGATGCTGTTTGTTCAGTAATGATCTCCAACAAACTCTGAGTCCGTCACAGAACAGGTGTATTTATACTGAGATTAAATTGCAGACAGGTGGACCCTATTTACTAATTATGTGACTTGCAAATGTTACTTGTGAATGCAATTGGTCGCACAAGATCTTTGTTAGGGGTTTCACAGTAAAGGGGGTGAAGACATATGCACTCAACACTTTTCAAATTTTTATTTGTAAATAATTGTGAAATCCATGTAATATTTCCCCCCACTTCCAAATGATGCACTATTTTGTGTTGGTCCATTACATAAACTCACGATGAAATAAATTTTAATCTGTGGTTATACCATGACAAAATGTAGAAAAGTCCAAAGGGGGTGAATACTTATGCAAGGCACTGTAAGTATGTATATATGTATGTATAGAGTGATCTTTGGACACATCCTTTTGGATCTTGCATGCAAAAAATTAGAATTTATCTAACTATATGATATTGAATAGATAACTAAAACGAGGGAACATAAATACAAATATTAGAATGCAACAGTACATTCAGATTTTTAAATTTGACTTTATTTCAGGGTGACAATCGGTTTACAAGAAGTCAGATTCTAAATCCCCCCAGTAACACAATCCCCTGTCGTCTCTTTCTTCCGTTCAGCTACAGTCCAACTCTTGCCGTGAGGTCAGGATTATGTCTTGATCTGTTGTGCAGCCCCGACACACTGCACTGTTACTCTCACTGTCTCCGAAACCCTATGAAGTGATATCTCATAACATTTTATTCCCTCTCCCACTCTCTCTGACCGCATCTTATCAAGCACTTTGTGGTTTTCTTGTCCTTTCAGTCTATGTGAGAGCGAGACTCCAGTTGTCCAGCGGTAAGATTAGGACAGCGTGGCTGCGATGCAGGAGGAAAGAAAAATAATCTGTCAGGGATTAGAGGAGATTTTGGAGAATTTTATGTCCTCTATGCAAGGCTGGTAAAAATGTTTGGATGACGAAGGATAAAAAAAAGTATGAATTAGTACGTTATTGAGTTTCATGAGTTTATTCTTTGCAATGGGTGACCGGCATCTGAGCGTTATTTGCTCCTGTTTACGAGCCCGTTGCTGCAGGAATACAGGTGTAAACATGCTAATTCCAGTAATTTACAGCAGTTCACCAATTTTTTTTCTCTCCATCTGTTTGCAGTAGGCGCCAAACAGGGCATTAAAGTGTACACACGGGCCCACGTGGACAGACACGCAGAGGGTCAGGTTGAGGCAGCCCGACAATCACCCCTTCCCAAATACGCACATATGCACTTCTGAAGGGCAGCCAAACCGCACGGAAAGACTGTGCAGTGGCAGCTGGATCAGGGTTACACTGTGTGAGTCTGTGTGTGTGTGTGTGTGTGTGTGTTTGTATGTGTGTGTTTATAGGTTTAAGAGGGTGCCAGCAACAAACCAGGGCAAAGCTATTTATACATCACTGATGCTGATGGAGTCTTATCTAGCACCAATGGCCTCAAGCCCCCTCAAACACACCCCATTACCCCACACACAGTGCTACGTACCCCACAGGCACACACACACACACACACACACACACACACACACACACACACACACACACACACACACACACACACACAAACACACACACACACACACACACACACACACACACACACACACACACACACACTGCACCAGTGCCATACGATAACAGCAGAAGTTTGCCCCTGTTAACACACACAGCGAGTTGATCGTGACGCTTTCGCATCCGAGTCCAGAGCCCAGTATTGTTATTATTTTCCACATCAGCGGGTTTGGGCCACGTCCAAATGTGAGAATGGGAAAGATGCGAGCTTCTGGCGAGGGACATTCAAAGCGGATTGTAACACTTAACTGTCTGCTAATTAAGCAAGCTGCACAGTTTGATAGCTCTGCTGCAGAGGGTGCTGCGGCGGATGGCAGCTGAAGGTGGTGTGTTGCGCTGATTATGGTTCCTGCTTATTTGTTTCTCTTTCACCTTGTTCTGCATCACCTCTGAATGTCAGCGACACAGCCAGAGCAACCCCGGTGATGGTAAAGGTCTATTTATAGGCGGGTGAAGTAAAATAAGATGCAGAGGGCTGACAAACAAGAGGGCATAGAAATGTAAACGACCCAATCTTACAGCTCATTAATGCTCAACGTTAGATATGTGTAGGGACACAACCTTCTGTCCCTACTCTGCGTTCCTTCCCTCCGTCTTTGTGAATGTTTTCTGAAAGCTCTCAGATATGGATGAAACAGAGTAAATGGAGCAGTAGCATTGAAAAACGTTGTACAGACAATGTAGCAAATAGTTCAACAGGAAGAAATCTCAACAATGGATGAACTTTTTGAGGACAGACTTTGCAGGTTGGTAAGAAACTACTCAAGAGGTACATTCTGCGAATGTTGATGTCACTGTTATTTTGAGGTCACACACACATATAGATATATATATATCATTAAAAAAATCTTAATTCAGTGGTGATACAGCTGCCACAAAATGTAATAAAGTAAACTATGAAAACTAGGTAATAGAATATTATCAAGATATAAGTCATTGGTGTATTAAAGTATACAGCGGGTGTGGCTAAGGGGTAGAGTGGTCGTCCTCCAACCTGAAGGTCGGCAGTTCGATCCCCAGTCTGACCCATCCAAATGCCGAAGTGTCCTTGGGCAAGATGCTGAAATCCAAATGGCCCCCCATAGAATAACAAAGTGCTGTTAGTAGATGCACTGTATGAATGTGTGTGTGAATGGGTGAATGTAAAACTGTACTGAAAGCGCTTTGAGTGGTCATCAAAACCATTTACCATTACTTAATGTGCCTGATTTTTCACCAGCGTATGTTGGTATTTTAATTTTTTTTTAAAAATTATACATTTAAAAAAAGGATTCTTACATGCTCTGCTATGATACTGCATCTACATTATGGGATTTCACTCATTAGTATTTGTGCTAATTGGTGATGACAGTTTGTCTGGGAGGCCCAGGTGCAGTGTGATCAGCCAGCCATGCCTACTCAACGAATCCCCCCACTTCTGTCACAAACACACACACACACACACACACACACACACACACACACACACACACACACACACACCACAGCTATGTTTGAGGTTATGCTTTCTCCCGTGTCCGTTTCTTGGTTCGCAAAAACTACAGAACCATTTCCACAAAACATGGTGGACGGATGGGATGTGAGCCAAGAACCAATTAAATGTACAAAAGCAGGACCCGAATATTAACATTTTATTTTATTTATAAAAATTGTTTGCATAAGAGGAGTTATGAGTAATTTGTCCCAGAGCTTACACAGGAGGTGGATGGGAGTGAAGAAGTGCTGTTTTGCTTTGCCTTGGAGAAGTGTGGTGTTTTGGTGCATGAAATCTACTGTGTGTGGATGTGGAGAGTTTTTACAGAGGGGGCATACTGGTTCGCAGTTGTATTACTAACAGCTGTCTCCTCCTTTGTTTCCTAAAATGTTTGTTGCTTTTCTATGCTTTGGTAAACAGGCAAACAGATGTACTCGTGTTATTCCACTGGTGCTGGTTGGATTGATCTGAGGAAAAGAGTAGTTTTCGCATGTGGTTATCAAACTTGAAAAAAAACAACATGAAAACTGAAAAATCGGGTAAGCTAGCTCTGCGCTGCTGAGTCTCTTGGAAATCAACAATAAAGGTAAACAATCAGTATTAAAAAAAAAAAAAAGCTTCAGTTTCCTCTGCTGTTCAGTGAGTACTGTGTGTGTTGGAGGAAATGAGGTGACCCGCTGCGTTTGAACACACTGACAGAATGCCTAGTCAGATGTCTGAGGAGCGTCAGCCAATCAGCTCTCGTGTCTGTCTGCTAGCACTGGTCATTTCCCAGGCACACGCATGAAGGATGCAACTCACACGGACACACACATAAGACATAAAGCATAACATGCCAGGACGGACACACACATCAGAGCTTTGGTCACATGCAACATGAAACAAACTAATTAATATGCAACACTTACACACACACACACACACACACACACACACACACAGAGAGAAGTGACTCAGACACTCTTCCCTGACAGAAACCCACGCTCTATCTTTCTCTCTCTGTGTGTGCACATCATATGGCTTCCACTGACAGGGACGGATGGCTGTGCTGCAGTCATTAACTGCCCTCCTGTGTGTGTGTGCGTGTGTCTGTGCGTGTGCGTGCGTGTGTACCTTCTGCAGCTACACTGAAATCAAGCCAATATGGGTGCTCTGTGGGAGTCAACTTAAAAGCTGCTGCACCCACATGTCACATCCTCTTACGTAAGACGTGAGGACAGGAAGGAAAGAGGAAAGAGAGACATGGGATCTTAACAAGCAGCCGGCGTACACACTGAAGGGGTTTACCATCAACAGCTAGTTTAGTTTGGCTAGTGACTGATTGCACTTCAGAAATCATCACTTCATTGTGAAACACACTACAAGTACCAACAAGCCTAGGTGGATCCAGCATGGAGGCTCATCTATGGGTCCCCACTTAACTGAGGAAGATACTTAGGATACACATTTGTCCGATGTAGTAGTAGTAGTAGTAGTAGTAGTAGGATGGGAGGAAGGGTCATGTGAATTTGTCAAGGAATGTAAACAGGAATTATTGTGAAGTGTAGAATTTCTCAGTATCAATCAAGTATCAATATTGATAGTTCTTATGCCATTTATTTATTTATTCATTAATAAGGTGGAGTTAAGTGTTACTGCACATGTTAACATCTAATTTACTTAAATCATTTGATCCAGTTACAAATACCTCGTTGATGTGCTTCTTATTAAATGTATTCTTTATTTATTTAAATGTAATCACACAGCAGTAGCCACACCATCTTATATCTCATATCTGTGTTTGCTCAATAATATCTTTCTTCTGCCTTGGGATGAGATTGAAAATTAAAGACATTTATCCATTCATCCATCTATCCATGAGTAATACCACTTCTCCTCTGATATCACGGACAAGAGGTGGGATACACCCCGGATAGTGCACCAACACCGAGACAAACGACCATTAACACTCACATCCATGGTCAACTTAAAATCCATTAACCCAGAACTTCATGGTTCAGCATCTTGCCCAAGGACATTTCGGCATGCAGATGGAGAAGACTGGGATCGAACTGCCGAACTTCTGGTGGGAGGACGACCGCTCTACTGCTCAGCCACAGCCACCCTATAAAAGCACATATGCAAAAACCGTAAGGTACTTTGTGCTGTTGGCTGTGCACAGACAGTTATAATAAAGATTCCTGTCCTAAACAGAAGGACACGTCATAAGAAAATATGTTTTCCCTTCAGTTTTCAATTGTGGGGCAGCATCTTAAAGGAAGGTCCGATGTTTCCTATGCTGAAGGAGATAAGTTAGGTAGCATGACGCCCTTATCGTTATCATTTAGTATTTGGACAGTTCTTATTATGACGCCCTCTGAAATACTGGAAAGTTCCTTAGCCAAATGCACTACTGGAACGTCTTTGGACTGTGGGAAGAGCATGAAAGACAGACATGGTGCCTAAAGGTAGCAGCATAAGGAAAAGCACTGAATGTTTAACTAAGTTCTGGGTTGGACCCCTGAAAGACAGTGGACTGGCTCCTGCAGCTGTGATGGATACTGTTTGTAACTCAACCAGGTCCAGGCTCGTCTGTCCAATGAACATAGAGACGAGAATCAACACTCTGATCCAGGACCTGTCTTTCATTAAAAGGTTGATGTTGGATTGCTGACAATAACTTTGAGCTCTTAGCATTCTATACATCAGTATATTTATTTTGATAAAAAATAATGGGGACGAAATGCTCACTAGTAAAATGATGTGCGCTGAAACATTAGCAGCAATGTAAATTGTAAATGTTTTGTGTCAATTGTCTAAATAATGGGCTTATCTGTCTCTACCAAACACACATTTTGCCCCGGCCCATAGTGTAGCTTCCAATGACCTCTGCAAATGTGTCATTTTTTTCCTCCAAAGTAGAACACCGACCAGCACAAGCTGACACACATGGTTTTGTTCAATAAACTGATTAACTGTCTCAGGTGAATCACAGTGTGCGGCGAGGGCCCTGTGAGGCATGCTGCACCGTAAATCCCACTGATCTGTCCTCTAGATGAAATCCCTGCCGCTGATTGTGGGAGACGCCACACAGCGCCCTGATGTTTCTATCCTCCGCTGCCGCCGCAGAGACGAAGACTTGCCCTTCACTTTCACCAAACTCTGCGGTAGAAAACCCAGCATCGTCCCACCCTCCTCCCCCCTCCTCCCAGCCTTCTGTCTCAGCTCACACTCCCAGTAAGAGGGGAACAGGAGGCTTCGCCGCTCATGAATAGTTGAATACCACCAGTATAAGGCCAGACAGTGGATCCTGCCTACCCCTGCATACCTCTTGTGGTTTTGTGTTCATAATGATGTGACGCTTTAGGGTGTGAGGTGATGGATTATGTTGGAATAGGTACGCTGCTCACATCTCTGTTTTTTTTTTTTCCTTCAAAGCATGTAGGCCGGAGCAGACACCATGGCTCTGTGTACTGAGAGTTATATCTCCAGGATCATTAGAGCAGCTAAGTAGAAATGATTTGTCGGAGATCTTGAAATATATGTAGCACAGTGAAAATGCATTTGTTTCAACGTTTATCTCAGGTCCATCAGGTTATGATAGTCTGGGGTACTTTTACTTCCTTATCGTATTGGACTACACTGTATTGTAATTATGCCGAATGTTCCTCCTGTTAAGAAACAAACATGATTCAATTTCCCCCAGAGTGTTGTGTTTTCTGCAGAGGCTGATTAAAACCAAACCGCTATAACCAACTTTCTGCTGCCTGCATGTCAATGTACTCCCACCTGTAGCTGTCTATCATTTATAGCCTCCAGAATCAATGCACTGTTATACACACGCTCACAGCTGCACTACTGCATGATGGATGGAATCGGTTACTAAACATAGTAAACAGTTTGCAATAGTTTCAGAAAAGAGCTGCTGATACTCACAAATTAAGATCTACAACTCTCAGTATTTAAACATTTGTAAGGAAAGAAACTAAATTAAGCTTCTATTTGTTTACAAGCTCCAGTTTGCATGGCTCAGAGGAAGTTGTCAGTGTATGTGTCATAGAAGAAGTAAGAACTGGCCCCCAACTTTTCATTGTTTTAGATTATACCAAAAGTCTACACTCCGTTGTGTCATTTTCCAATTAAAGACATAGTTTTGAATGAAACTTTTGATTTAAACTACAATTATTTTTATAGACTTAAATAAAATTTGTGATGTTTTGAATCTCAAAGGAATAACTGATGTCCCAGCTTAGAACCCTGGGGAACCCCATTTGGTTAATATTAAATAACTGTTGACAAACATTGTGTAAATGTGCTTTCAATGATGACTTGATCATGATGTCATTAGTCTTGAAGTATATAAAACGTTTTTAAATATTTAACATTATTTTGCCATAATAATGACCCATGTTGTGAATGTGGTCATGATAATATTACAAGAATAATAATTACAGGACCCAAGGGTATTTTAAAAAGTGCAATTATATTAATAAACTATGCCTTTCCATCATAGAAAGCCTACCACAAATATTGTAAATAAATGTACAAATATGACATTACATTTGGCGGACACTCTATCCCCCCCAAAAAATTCTTACAGTTAATGCATTCAACATCTATGATGGGCCATTTAGGGATTCAGTAGCTTGCCCAAGCAAACTTTGGCATGCAGATGGGGAAGACTGAGGATCAAACCTATATATAAATATATGCCCTAGCTTGGCTTAGGCCTTTTTAACATTTGTTGAGGAAACAATACCTGCAGGTTGCTGAGGCCGGCATAGACAGGCCAGTAATGGCTGTAATTATCCCGGGCTCCCTTCGGCTGCCCTCACTCTCTTCTGTTTTCTGTGTAAAAGAGTAAGTAGATATCTGATGGCTACAGTGTATATCTACATTCCCTCAATAGCTGCCCAGCAGGCTACTTATGCCAAAAGCTGCACCCCACTTGCGCAGGCCTGTTCAGACCCCCCCTTGAGAGCAGCAGAGAGAGGAACAGATGAGGTGACACGATGTCGGAGGTCTGCAGGAGATGAGGATGGGATGGGGGTGGGGGGGGGGGGGGGGGGGGGGGGGGGGGGGGGGTGGGGGGGGGTCGGAGCATGAGAGGAAACACAAGTGAGGAGAGAGGCTATGATTGCCAGCCAGCATGCAGTCGGTAATTACAATGTTGTCTTCTGTCTCACTCTTCCAGCCATTCACACCTTCCTGTCTTACATGCCTGTGTGCTCAAGGTTAACGGGAAGTTGGGGGTGATTGGCTGAATGAAGACTCGCGTACAAATGACACATCCAGAGACCAGACCCTTCTGTGTGCTACAATAATACTGAGGCAGAACAACTGTGTTGGTCATCGTCACAGATTGTTTCTTTTAAAATAAATTCTGGAGCCTTTCTTTAGGATTTTCAAAGATCAACACTGGTCAAAGAATGTACATTAGAAATAATCATATTTTCTTACAAAGGCAGTATTGGCATTTTATGAATCATATAAATGAAGCTGCTTTATTGAATGAAATATGTTTTTGAATAGATAGCAGAGGAAGTTTAGGAAATGAAAAGAACATGAGGTAGTCGAAAAAACCCAGGATATTACAGTTATATGCCTCAACTATGTGCACCTCCAAAATACCAAACAGTTGGCAGTTTAAAAGCTCTACCACTTAATAATTTATATGTACAATACATCAATTTACTATTAATGCCATAGACCAATCATGATGAACCTACAAAGAATTTCCCCCATCATTATGCAGGCAACATTCAGCTCACTGTCATCCATCCATCCATTCATCCATTGTACTCTGCATTCAAGATCTGGTCACGGAGGTAACTGGCTTTGAATGGTCCTGATATCCCTCTCCACGGTCACACTTCCCACTCCGCCTGGGGGATCCGAGGCGATATGTACTCCCCCCAGCAAGTGTGTGTCTACCCCCGGCTCTCCTCGCAGTTGAGCACGCCGTTAAACCTCCACTGGAAGATGGCCAGAAACCATCGTGATAAGATGTAACCAACTCAATGTGGAGAGGCCGCGGTTGGACTACGAGCTCCCCCTATATGTCTAATCTCATCATTCTATCTCTAAGGCGCATGAAACTTGGTGTTCACGATCTCGTTCTTTCGCTCACTGACCAGAGGTGTGAAGATTGCTGAGGGTTGAAACATAGATCGACCGCTAAATCAAGGCTTTGCCCTGCTTGTCACCTCCTTCATCATCACAACTGTCTGGTATCACGCCAACATTACTGTTGACGCCGCATCAACCACCTGTCCATCTCAAGCTCCAACCCCCCCCCCCCCCCCCCCCCTCATAAACTAGACCCCGAAATACTAACACCACTTCACTAAGAGAAGCAGCTCACCGTGAGCCCAGAGAGAGCACATTGTTTTATGGCCCAACAAATGTGTTGTTTTGATTAGGTCTATGTTGGTATTAACCCTGTTAGAAGCCACAGTGGGCAGCTGTTTTTACTGTAAAACTGGAGACAGTAGTAAGCAGCACAGAGCACTTAGTAACTATAAAATCAGATACTTCCCTAATGACTTGTAGACCAAAACAGACCTAAAAGCAGAATATTAGACTTAAATGGATAGTTCACCCAAAAATGAAATTCAATCGCTTGAAAGACATCATAGGACAAGGATGGAGGCATTTTATCTATTTTTTTCTGTAGTTTTTTACATTTGAAGAAGTGGTCACCATTTACTTCTATTTTATTGGATTTGGCTGCAATGCTATTTTCCCCTGAAACTCCAAAAGTGTTTTGTGGACTCAAACACTTCCCCCAACCCTCCATCAGCATAGTGTGGAGTAGATAATGAGTTAATTTCCTTTTTTTCCAGTGAACTTTTCACTCTAAAATTAAAAGTAATGCCTGTTGCTTCATGTGCGAAATCAGTAGAAAAAAAAAAAAAGGCTTTATTATGCATAACATAACTTTTCTTTCGGCTTAAACTGAATCAAAGGTACCAACCGGAGTTGCCTGTCTTGCTATACTTTTCTATGAGTCCACCCATGTAACGGTATAAAAAGGTCAGCAGAACTTAGTAACGTGTTGCATGTGCATCTTTCCTACAAAACAGGGAGCATTTGTCAGTTACTTTTTATTGATATGGCTGAGTTGGGTGAGGGAAAGTTCAGATGTTTTATAGAAAACATAATCTAACCTAATCTATTTATAAAGTAGAGTCCGGAGTTTACCCAGAGTTTGCCTATAACACGTGCACAACACCGCGGGAGGTTCTCTGCACAGACACGTTCACAACAGCATCAAACATTGACAATGGCGTCAGCTCTTATTGTTTTTCTTTAAGTTTTATTAATTGTTGCTGTCCATCGTGCGTTAGAAGCGCTACTCGTGAATCCTGCTGTGTTCCCATAATCGGAGACTTCTGACTTTCTACGTACTTTCTACTCAGAGGCCAGGCAGAGAAAGTCCACACAATCTTTTGAGTTCACACATGCTCTTCCTCCAGAGAAAATACATGTCTGTGCATGTTCAGTCCATGTCTGAAAACAGCTCATGATGATCCATCAATCATCAGAACGTCTGCTCTCTGATGCTGGACAGGCAGCAAACAGGAGCTTTTGTTTCTTCATCTGAGAACAGCTGGATGCTGCTGCTCAAGAAAAACAACTCTAGAGAAACTGAGCTAAAAGAACTGCAGAATAATTATTCTCTGTTCCTTAATTACTGCGAGCTGCCATTCCACATTACTCACTGTCATTTGATCCATTGCTAATATATTGAGAACTGATCAGACCACTGTTAACATGAACAGATTTAACATCAATCACTGACTGGCTGTCCTTTTTCTATCAGTGTGTGTATTTTGTGGCATAAAAAGATTTTCTATCCATTATCGTGTTAAAGCTTGTCAAACAAACCAGGTAAGTTTTGAGAGATGAGTAAAAGAGACATGTGTGTGAGTGCATGTGCACATATGTGTGCATGTGTGTTTGGCCCCTCCAGCCACAGGATTCATTATTTACAGGAGTGGTTAAAGTAGGACAGCCCGGCCTTCAGAGCTACCTCACTATCTTCTTGTGCCTTGCTCTCCTTTCTCTCACCCTTCCTCTTTCTCAGCCTCTCCCGTCCCAGCCCTCGTCTCCTTCCTCGATTTACCACTTCACACCAGTATCTCTTTATGGTTTTTTTTGTCGCCTTTTCTCTTTTTCCCGGCCTCCTCTCTCCCGCTGTCTTGCGTCATTTCTTGCGTTTTCTTCCCCTCTCTTTCTCTCTCCCACTGTCTTGCTCATTGCCTTATGCCTCTGGTTTGCTTGATTCTCCGGTCTCTCTTTCTTGCTCTCTCTATCACACACACACATGTACAGACACACATGTACAGACACATACTTTAGGCTGCTCTACATGAGTGTGTCCTCTCCCCCCTCCTTCTCTCCTCCCACTCGTTCACCCCAATCTCCATCTCTCCTCTGCCCCTCGCTCATTTTTATTACTGTCACAGGAGCCTTTCTCTCACTCTCCTGCTGCCTCTTCCTCTCCCTCTGTCTCTGTGTTTATGAGCAAAGCTATATTGAGAGTGTCTGGCTGGCAGACACCGAGGAGAAGAGGGGGCGAGAGGGCACGATACAGCTACAGGAGAGAGAGAGAGCCAGAGAGATGACAAGCAAAGCAAAGATAGAAAGAGGGTTAGATCATTTCATATAATAGTACCACCTGTACATACAAACATATATATATATATGTTCGTTTTTTTCTATACTTTTCTTTTTTACTGATGAAAGATCTAAAATCCATTACACACAGCTCTGCCTTCAATATGAAAAAGAGGAGTAAAGACAGAACTACAACTTTATCGATAATACAATTGCATATTGGCAAGGACCACACCATATCTGTTTCCACTAGCGCACATTTATCACAGTGGCACCGTCAACTCTTGCCAGTACAAGCCAGGTCTGCACCGCTCTCCTCACATTTAAACAAAGTTGGGCTATTGACACACTATTGTGGTAAAAAGTACTGCAATAGTCAGTATCAATATTTCTTTCACAGCCCTAGTTGATCATGCATATTGTTAGAAGTTTAAATTTAGGCCAAATTAGCCGAGAGTCCACTGAGAGCTATCGTGCAGCAGCAGGCGGAGGGAAGCAGTCATTGATGTGTTTTTGATGAAGCCGAAAACAAAGGTGCAGACCAGGGAGTAAAGCAACTATGTGGTATTTCTGTTTTGAGCAGTCGTTTGCTGAAGAGAGGAGAAAGCATTAGTTCTATACTGTTTGTGTGTGTGTGTGTTTGTGTGTGTGTGTGTGTGTGTGTGTGTGTGTGTGTGTGTGTGTGTGTGTGTGTGTGTGTGAGAGAGAGAGAGAAACTGATCATTAAAGAGAAAGATGATGCTGAAAAGTCCCCAATGTCACTTTAAGAAATAAAAACATTAGCCCACTTTTACAAATGTCACAGTCTCCCCGCTCCTTTACACAGAATTCCTCTTTCCTCATTCTGGGGGCCTGAAAGTTCAGTCCTCCACTCTGGCCGATACTTGGGCAATAATCACTGTTTTCATCAGGCAAGTGTTGCTGGGGCTTGAGATTAAATAATAGAGCAAATAAATCAGCTCTGTAATTAGGCAAACTGTGTTGCGAAAAGGATCGGAGCTCACGCGTGCTCTCTGCAACAACCTGTCTCATTGAATTTTAGAGATTCAATTATTATACTTGAAGGAGGACTTGTGCTGCCTAATGGCACGCAAACTTTTGTCCGTAACGATAGCAGCAGCGAATTAGATTGAATGTGTAAACTGCAGGTGTAGAGATTCCATTAGGAGTCGTTCTACCTCTGTCAAACCATGATTTTCAATTAACGAGACGAGGTCAAAACCCAGCATATGGCTCGGCCGTGTGTGGTCAATCTGTGAAATTGATGATGTAGTTTAAAATTGTTGTGGAATCCCAAATGTGCTAATTAGCATAATCATATTGTGAACACTTTGTATCTGTACAAGCTTTCTACGAACTTTATACTTGGGAGCTGACAAGGAGTTGGACATTTACATTCACACTCAATCAAACCAACGCTGCACCTCGCTGCCACTCATGGAATAAGGCATGTCAAAAAAGCTGCTCAATCTGTCGCTAGGTGTTTCTTTCAGATTTTTAAATTTCCGATAACAAATTGCTTTCAATTCATTTTGACAGAGCGATGGCCAATGGAGAAACTCCACAAACACTGGCTGCTGACCTCTCACTCAAGGACATTCAGGGATGTAGGGTTGAAGAGTGGCACTTAAATACCAGAATGTTGAAGAACAGGATGAGATCTATATTTAGAGGATACAGGCTGAGCTGAGCTGGTTTGCTTATAACCCTGATTTTTCCCGTTTTCCTGAGTGTGTTGCTATTAAGTTCCGCGAGTGAGAGTTGATATCAATTCATATTTCACCAAGAAACCCCAAAAAAACATATATTCATTCATTGTAGTTAATAAATGTGACGAGGATAGTCACTTATTTATTCTTATATCCTATAGTTCAATAGAGACCCTGCAATGTGACACCTAACAATCACTTAACAATAGAGATGTTCATCATCTTTTCCGTACAGGAGAAAGAGTACAACATTGTTATAACCTTGATTAACCTGCTATATTAAAAGCTCTGAAATTCTTATTTTGAATTGAAATTCTTTGAAACTTTAAATAATCAATATGTGACATTTACAGGTTTGTTTAAATCTGTTTTATTAGTTTGTTCATTTATGTAAGAGGTTAGGTCTTGGTAATTAAGAGGTAAACAGACTATGTGGGGGTGATTTGATCAGATTTGATTTGACAGTGGCCTGGAAACATGGCAACCAACACCACAACTTTAATCAGAATTACATTTTGTATATCAGAGTTTAGCAATCTGAGATTATTGGTGAACCGTCACCGATTCTTGTGTTATAATCACAGTTATGAGTGACCAGCCGAAACATAACAATCTTTCATCAACTAGGGCCCCACCTACTTCAAACCAGGTCACTGATGGGTAACAACCAAATTGACCCATACTAAGAAACTAGGTGAAAAGTACCATTTAAACCAGCTTTTGGTTGACACGGTTATAAAGAACCCTTTAAACTTCTTCAGTGTCAATTTTTCTTCTTCTTCTGGCTCCACAACAACTGAACAAAGTGGATTTCTCATTCACCATTAAATGTTTAACAATGAATCCTCAAACTACACTGACTGCATTGCATCATCAGTGCCACCTACGGCATCAGTAACTTCAAAAAATGGATCCCCTCACTGGTGACTAAGAGTACAAAGGTCATCTCAGCCATGACGCAGTAACATGTGTTACTTACTAAATAAAGCTGTATGGAAAGACAGAAAAAGCCACACAACCTTCCAGCAGGTGGCTGCAGGGCTGGTTCAGGTGTTAAAAAACGGTGCTTGTAAGCCTGAGCGAAATGTTACAGGTTGAAATAGCTAGAATCTGTGAGGAGAGTTCAGACGTGAAATCTTACTTGTGTATAAACTGAAGTGGATGTGAGCAGAGATGTGATTGCTGAGAAGAAAGTGATTGAACTACATCAGTAGGTATAAATCTTTGAACTGAGCAAAAGTATTCAAATAGGCAAATTGATTTGTAGTTTACTATATCAAGTGGTTGATTCTCACTTACTAATTAACCGTGGCTGCTGTTATTAATGTTGAAAGATTTGTTTGTTTTGGGAATCACGCTCATTTGCTCTCTTGCTGAGGGTGAGATGAAAAGATCAGTCCCATTCTCATGTTTGTACGCTAAATACAAAGCTTGTGCCAGCTGCCAATTAGTAAGTGGTATTCTCCGCTGGTTGCCTGGTAACCTCGTGATCACCCATGAAGTCACTGTAGTCACAGATATAGTCAGATGCAGATAAGATATATTGTCAAGCCCATGAACCAGTACGAATCTGCAACGGGTCACTAGAGGTTATTAGTGAGCTTCAGAGATTTTAGACAGGTTTTTCCTTCTGTGTACAGACCCAGGACAGCAATTTCTGCCTCTTGAATTCGTTTAACTAAGGTATAGGCTTGTTGGTTGTTAGCTGAAACTTTCACAGGCGTGAGAATTCTCATATTTGTAAGAAAGAGTATTTTCTATTTTATATATTTCAAAATGCGAAACTATTCCTATGATAAGTGACTGATTGGATGTGGTACAGTAGGGAGGTCAAACATTTGGAGGAACATTGGAGTGACGTTCTTTTGTGCTGAAAGAATCCAGTTGAGATGGACCTGCAGTCTGCTACGCACTTCTCCTGGATACCTTTCTTTTAAGGTATTCCTGGTACGAGAGTGAGACCTTGGATTGAACCAGACCTCGCTGGGGAGATTATGTTTGTTATATCAAACTGGGGAATACAGAAGAGCATGAAGATACTGATGGACTACCAAGCTCAGTCTGCTGCCACAGCAACCCAGCCATGAATAAGCAATGGATGTAAGGCTGAATTGGGGAATGGATTAAAAAAAAACGAAATCTGCAGTTGTAAATGTTAATAACCTATTAAAGATTTTGCAGTATACATATTCTCCATGTAGAAAATATGGAGTATTTTTGTCCTGGGCAGAGAATAAAGTCACACTCCGTCTGTGTGTAATCTGAGTTTCTATGATCTTTGATGGTCGTGGGTTCAAGCGTGCGTTGAATATTAGCACATGTGAGTCCCTCCCTAGACGGCTCCAGCTCCACAAACACTCTTTAGACACCTTTCATCTTCCCACTAGATCTGTTAAACCAGGCCACTGTGGCTACATCCTAATTTTAAACTGTTTATGAGCTACACACATGGCGCAGCTATACCTTGCTAACTAGCTACTAGTCTGGGTGGAGGCCATCTTAAAGGTGCAGTGTGTGATATTTAGTGACATCTAGTGGTGATGTTGCATGTTCCCCTTCCAAACCTTAAAGAGAACCTGTGGTAGCCTTCAGTGCTCATGAAAACTAAAAGGGTGTTTTGTTTGTCCAGTTTGGACTACTGTTAAAAAACATTGCAGCCAACGTATAGAGGACCTGCTCCCGAAATATGAAGTATTTAAATTTAAAAAGGCCCATTCTAGGGTAAAGAAAACAACAATTCGTACAAATTAGATGAAACACACAGTAGTAAAAACATCCCTCGGATTATTTATATTTAGTTTGTGCCAATAAATCCCTTTCACTTAAATCAGTGACACTAGTCCTTTAATATTATGCATTATGCACCAAGTTAAACACAGACATTTGATGTACTAAGCCTATTGGACCCAGAGCCAGCTGACCAGCCCATGGATGAGATTGACGGATGCATTTCCAACAGGTAGCTGAATTGTTTTGTCTTTGTTTGACAACACCCAGATGTCGGCTAACAAAAAGTTTGCGTTGATCTGAGACACTGGTGAGAGTGAGATATCTAGTGGCACAAAATATCCAATATATTAAGATACATTTATTTATTAAACAGATTATGATCCACGATACATTTCATAACAGTTTTTTGGAACGACGCTGTAATGAATACAGAGCAAACATATTGAAGCAGTCGTTAAAAACCAACTAATGACATCGGATTATTATAAATTAACCATTTAAATCAAAATATCAAAGCCTTGTTAACGTGAACAAGTTCCTATGTTTAAATGCCAGTTCAGTACAACCTCAGCGGACCTCCCACAGTGCCCTACAGAGTCAACCAACTTTCAGACAGACCTCACCCCCCTTGCCCTAACCCATCATGGGAGGTTTTGATTCACAGGACTGACAACCTTATTATGCGGCGCACTTATTATTGATATTACGCCGCAGAGGCGCGGTTGCCATGGTCACCGAGCGAGAGACATTTAATTTTCTCTCCTCCATCATCATTATCTATGGGGCCATCTGTTGTGGAAAATGAATTCAGCCTCATTTGCATGACTGATAAGCACATTCTTTATCTGTCCCACAGAAGGTCATATGCCATGGATTTGGGGACTCGAGAGAGAGAGAGAGAGAGAGAGAGAGAGAGAGAGAGGGGATGAAATGATGCGTGGTCTTACCTTTATGAATGAGGTGAATGGGGTGTATGTGTGTTTGAGTGTCTGTCAGAGCTTGGATGTGTGCATGGGCCCGCATAATTTACCGACATGTAATGTTTATGTATGCCCTCTTTTTTACGTCCATGCCATGCTTTTGTTCTCCTGTGGGTGCTTTTTGAATTTACATAAGCATGTGCCGGTGTTTGTGAATGTACTCGCCATCATGAGCTCATGCATTTTGTGTGTTAATGCATTTTTTCCCACTAAAGTATGTGCGCACCCATGTGTGTATACGTGTTCTTGCAATTGTAGGTCTGTGTGTTTGGGAACAGCTGTTCTTGTTCAGTTGTAGACCTCAGAGCGAGCATATATATATTTTACAAAGACAGACTTGACACAACTGAAATAATTTAACTCAATGTCACAGGTAAAGTTTTAATTGTAAACTAAACGTTTCTGTTTCCAGCTTCGTGCGCCTGCTTGAAACAGGGTCAGTGAGTGGAAGTTGTGGTGATGTCATGGTTTCTGCCACTTTTGTGCCTGTTCCGTGATTTCACCGTCACTCACTAGTGTGTAACTTCAGAACCCGTCATGTCCCTAACACTTGGACGCATTCACACCTACTTTGGTCCAGACCTATAGACTAACAAAAAAATAACAGGTGTGAAAGGTGCCTTTGATCAGCGGTTCAGGATCAAAGTGAGCCATTATTCAATTATTTGAAAACACAAATTTGATATTGAAAACAATAGAAGCCTTACCGGTCTCTCCAGAAATGGAGTTGCCGAGGTTTGCAGGATGGCTGGCCTTTTATCTCACACTAGCAACATGAAGTTTGAATGTGGATCTAATGCAAAACAATCAACCAAAGACATGAACCTTGGTCCGGCCTTTCAGGTTTAAAAAACCTGCTCAGTATTGCTTGTACTAGATGTCTTCCTGCTCAGGACCTTAGTTTACTTATCTGCCTGACTCCATCATTGACTCTGTTGATAATTTGAGATTTGAGCTTTTCTCACAACATGATGAAAAGAATGTTAAAACTTTTTAGAGGATTATTTTCTGTGTGGCCTCTCACCTTTGGTCTATTTTTAAATAGACAATAGATTCAATTTGGTATAAAAACCTGGGTTTGGATAACACGCTTGCCAACTTGCCAAAATCTAAATCTAGTTTCTGACGGTGCTCACAAGTACAGTGCTTCCAACTTGTATATGTGTGTCTTTATCCCCTGAAGCCGCTGTTATTTTATGTATGTGTGCTGCTGCTGTGTGTGTGTGTTTGTGTGTGTGTGTGTGTATGCAGGTAAAATGGCTTCCTCAGGGTTTTATGTGTGTGCGCTCTGGTCTTTCATGTTTCACACATTTGTCATTCCATTCCAAAGACACAAGTTTTTGTAACACACCACACATACACACACACACACACACACACACACACACACACACACACACACACACACACACACTATATACTGTACATATGTAGGCTGAAGCTTGTTATTCCTCCTCTCTCTTATACTCCCAATCCACAAACAAGGCAACTTCTCCTCCCTTATTAATCTCTCTGTGCTCCCCTAAGGTATTTGTCTCTTCCTCCTCCTCTCCTCTCCCCTCACCCCGCCCGCTCTTCTCCCTTGGTCCCAATGAACAACAAGCCTTCACCTTCTCCCACGCCATTGTCTCAAGTCCCAATACGCACACCATTCTCTCTCTCTCTCTCTCTCTCTCTCTCTCTCTCTCTCTCTCTCCCGCGTCTTCGGCTCCCATGGCTTGAGTTTGCTTTTCACTCTGCAGCATCAAAACCTCTAACCTGAACAACATCCCTCTCCCGTGCTCCTTCCATCCTGATGCAGTGATGGGATTCCTCCATTTCTCTCACACTTTCTTCTGGCTCTGTCTCTGCATGCCGTCGCTCACTTCATTCTCACTAAGGCACGAAATCGTATTTGTAGTTTTAGTGAATCTGTATTTATATGGGTGGACGAGTCTGAGTGTATAGCTCAAATTTTTTTGTAAATGCATTTCTGCACACACATTATGCGTATGTGTTGCACATGTAAGTCTGTAGCCCGACAACACAGTTCCTTCAGTATGCACAAGACACTTGCTGAGGAATATGTGACTTCAACGTTTTATTTTTAAATCATTATCAGATTTCTTGGAGATTTACCGTCAGAGACAGGTTCAATTTAACAACTCAGTGGTCTGCTCTGTAACCTTTGACTGAAATACTCAGCTGTAACCCCCATGGAGTTTCTCTCCTATCTTTTAAGAAGGTGGTCTTTTATTTTGAGAATTATTCCTTTATTTGGATGTTGTAATGTTTTCCCCCTGACCCCTGACCTCTCTCTCAAACAGCCCCTGCACACATGTCAATTTGTTTTACTTCCTGTTCAAATCTTTCACATATGCTGATGCTGCACAAATGCCCCATGCTTCAGTTTGAGTCGGTCTCATCGCGCTTAGGCTGCTTCTCTGCACTCGTACAACTCTCAGATTTCTCTCACTGCTCTCAGATTGTGAAATGACCATGATAAAAAAAAAAAAAAATCAGGATGAGCCCAAAGACAACCTGGATATTGACGATCTTCATCAACAGCTCTCATCTAATTCTTAGTGAAAAGTCTGAATTCAGGTCATGAATCCATTTCTTCCAAAAAAGCTCATATCAGATAACATTCCTGGTAGAAACATAACTCTGTGAGGTGTTTCTTATTAACGGCAGTGCAACAGGTCAAGTGGCTGAGTCATCTTCCGAACAGCAGAGGAACAATCAGGAGCTACAGTGTGGGATTGGACAATGCAGGTAGGTGAATAAGACTTTGACTTGAAACACGTTCATTTTTCACACTATTATTCAGTTCCTAAAAATGTAATGATTTTTTTCTTTGTCATTTTCTGCTTTTCTGAATTTTGTTTAAAACGGTTGTCAGCGAATTTTTTTGTCATAGCGTTCATTCACAAAATGATCACTGACTTAACTGTGTATTTGTATTAATTAGACTTATGCTGCTTTCACATTCTTCTAGTAAAATGAAGAGTACTTGTCTGAATGAGCGTATGTGAGAATACAGGAGGATAGTGTCCGGAAGTTTCACAGCTAGAAAGTGGGGGTGTTGATTACATTCCTGACTAATGCTAAACTGAACAAAAGGCTAAAATGAAACCAAAGATCTTAGGATGTAAAAGAGGTTTTGTACATGTATGGATGCAGACGGAGAGGATAACTTGGAAAGACAATAGGATTCGAGGGCTTTAGGTCATAAGAAGCGATACGGGCATCGATGTGTTTATATAATGCCTCCTGAACGCTCTGCCCAGGCACCACTCCTCGACTAATCGCTCTGGAGATTTTTCCATTGTTGTCAAAGAGTCCAGAAAGAGTCCAGATTCCTGCCTTCCCCCTGAAAAGCCAGGGCTTCTATGATTGTTCGCTTGGGATTGGGGGAAAAGTGTTTGTCAAGACTGTCAAGTCCAGTAGAGAGAGACTCCCGTCTGTAAACGCCACATTAGAGATCTTTTGTACCAATTGGAACCAAACTAGCCAGTGGGTGAATTTTTCCGATGTTAATTGGTGACGTAGATAAAAGCCAAGAATTCTAAATGTTTTTATCTAGTAACATTCATCAGATACATTAATGCACATAACAGATACAAAATTACCAAATGGCAAACACTGCCTTTTTGTTTAAATTTGTTCCCAATTCAACCACAGACTGATTTACACTGTAATCACTCTATAACTGAGGAGACACTTAAAACAGTCACTTATATCCAGGTTATCACAGTCAGCACCGACGTGTCACTTTGCCTCTGTGCTGATACACCAGCGAGTATCATAAAAACAGCAACTGTTTAAACCCAGTTTTCTGGCCAGTATTAATGTGTAATGTCTCCCTCACGTTAGCGGCCCTTTTTTTTTGATGTGCATTCTCCCTCTTTGTTTATTTGTTTAAGAATGTGGGCTAAATTAATTGTGCTTGACTGGCATTAACATAGCCAAATAAGAGTTTGAAATTGCTAATATTGAACGCCCCGCGGGCATCTGTGTCCCAACCCACCAGAGTACTTATCATGCCTTCCTCAACTGCCTGGCAGCATTGTCGGAGAGAGCGGCGCTCGATGGCTCTGTAAAATACTGCTGTATGGAATTTGATTTGTTCACTGATATGGCGAAGATCAAAACAATGTGCCTCGTATACATGCACACTGGATTGGAGGAAAACAATACCGGCCCATGTCTTTGAATGTTGTTCTGAATATTGATGTGTAAACATGCATTTATTTGAATAAGTTTATGGCTCGTCTCAGTCACATGCGGGGAGAAGTCGGCCAGTATTCTGCGCTGCCTATAAGAGCGTCTGCCGCATTCCTAGCCGAGTGTCATCCCCCCCCCCCCACTGGTGGAAAACCAAATGAATTAGCACCGTGTGTCCGGCACGAAATGAACCTAATTTACAATCTAATTATGATGATGTCTCAGGGATCAAATTAGAATTCTCCTTGTTTGCATATCTGAGTAAATATGGAAATCATCGCGTTGGCATTCCTCTTTCCATGCACGCCAGAGTGCGCATAAATGTCACCTTCTTTTATGGTTCGAGCCTGATTGTATTGTAAATTTTGTCTCCTGGTTGAGAGGGGCGCTCATCAGCCAACACAAGGCTACAACTAGCTTGTTTCAATACTCCATCCATCTTGTGCATTCTTAATTCTGGTGCTCAGCCAGCCTGAGGCCTGGGACTGGGTAGTGGAGGGAGGGAGGGGGGGGGGGGGGGTACCATAAATTAACAGATAGCCAGTGATCAGCCGGAGACTTCCTTTAAGTTTGCACCTCAGCTCCCTGTATGATCTCGGGCCCAAATAATGTGCACCCAACCACGAGTGCGACCCAATTTCGCCCCTTTTCTAATGGCTTAAATTGTGTCGCTCCCATTTGAAATGAATGCACTGTACACCCCTCACCCCCCCCCACCCCCCCCCACCCCTATTTCTCTCTCTTGTCTCTCCTTTCCCTCCCTCGCTCCATCTCTACCTGGGGCCCGTGGGAAGAGCCGACTCCGGGAGCAGACAGTCTGCAGCCCTGAGTAAATGTGTGAGAGGGAGAGAGAGGGGAAGGGGGGTTACATTAGCAGGCTAAGAGAGAGAGATGGAGAAATGGAGGGAGAGAGAGGGAACACATTGAGTGTTGGAGGACATACATGCACAGTGGAGATACACAGAGAGAGGGAGGAAGACGAAGAGAGAGAGAGAGAGGAGGAAAGCTGTTCAGGTTATAAGACACAGAAGGGAGAGAGAGAGGATTTTTTAGCTTCCTTCAATGGTCTCTCCCTCTCCTCTCCCCAGCACAAACACATGCTCATACACTCTCCCACCCTCCCTCTCTGACACACACACACACACGCACACACACATCCAAACACAAACACACACACATACACACAAACAGGCACGTTTGCTTTAGGGTATACCAGTCGGCTTTGGCAGTCCTCTCTTTTGTTGTCTTTGCTATTGGTTAGTCTCAGCGGCAACGCGGCGTGCGCCTCTATCGCTGGGGTGGGTGCATGTGTGTACATGTGTGTGTGTGTGTGTGTGTGTGTGTGTGTGTGTGGAGTCTGAGGAGGCAGTGTGTGAAGGATGCTACTCAGAGTGCTCGGGTAAGTCAGCTCCTTTCTTCTCTCCCTTTCTTCCTTCCTTCCTCTGTCTCTGTCTTTTCCTTCTCTCTGTCTTTGAGCTTCTCTCCCCTTTTCGCTCTCTCTGATGTGCAGTCTCTCCAGCTCGCCTGGGACTCTCGCCTCTCTCCACCTACTGTGCACATCCGCTATGCACAGCTCTCTCCCCCCTCTCTCTCTCCCTCTCTCTCTCTCTCTCTCTCTCTCTCTCTCTCTCTCTGTTTTTCCTCTGTGTGCTCTCCCTCTCCTCTCAGTGTCTTTCTGGGTCTGCGTTACACCGTCTCCTCCCCGGCTGTGACTCTCGCCATCCCTGCTTCTCTCGCCTGCTTCCCCTGCTCTCTCTCTCTCTCTCTCGCTCACTTCCTCTCTCTCTCTCTCTCACTCTCTCTCTCTCTCTCTCTCCAGGCTGCGCCTCATTGGTGTGTCCTGATTCCCTTTTTTTCCATTAGGCTCCAGGCCCATTGGTCGCCTGCCTCCCAACCATTATCTCCACTCCTCCACCCCTCTGTCATCCTTTCTCCCTTCGCTCTCCCTCCTCCTCCCCTCATTCTCAGTCATCTCTCGCAAGTCGTAAAAATGATTTGCATGCAGGAGGAGAGCAGAACTTTGCAGTGAGCACAGTAAGTGAATCGAGGGGAGAGAAAGGAAAAAGGCTGGAAAGGGGGACGCGTTGTTCGGGAGAGGAGGACGAAAAGTTTAAAAAGAGAAGACTGCAGCTGGTACGTAACTTGCTTGTGCCATCTCATGTCTGAGCCTTTGCTGTTGTGGAAGAAATGATGTGCATGTACAATTATTGCAAAGACAATAGTCTGTTTGAGTGGATTGAGCCCAAAGAGATAAAACACATCTTTAATCTGAGATGGATGAAGAAATTCTGAGCCTTAATTCTACACAGTTGTATGTGTTAATTGCTCCTGTGTTCTATTGTTGAGATATGTTTACCTATTGTGGTACAATGGCACAGGTGCAGTGACTTTAGTGAGAAGGGGCACAGTGTCACTGAGATCGTTTTTCAGTTCAGTATCGTTCCAGTCATGCTGCTCTGGATTTTCAACTATTAGTTTATTTTTCATTTTTCCTTTGACTCTAAGTAGAATTGCTTTACCTTCTGAAAATGAATGTTTTCCTGCTGAATAAGACCTGAATGAAATGCTTATTGTTCCACGAGGCAGCTTTAAGAAGTGGTACTCTAATGGGGGCACCAGTTTAAAAGTTTGTTCTGCAAGTTCTGCGCTCCTCCCGTGGATAATGCTGCACTGCAAACTTCTGTTGACTTCAGGAGGAGGAGAGCTACTTCTTGTAGAGACGGTCCTCATCCTCAGTGACTTGCTATTTTGTAATTTAAAAATTACAATTGATATCATTTATTTTTTTACATTTTGCTGCTCCTGAAGCGTCAGCCATGATGAGTCTCCCTTGTTGTGCCTTATATTACATTTCTGTTGCTATCACTCTGACGCAGTTATGTATCCAGGGACGGTTCACTAACAGAAAACAATTAGAAGTAGAGGAAATGAAGACGGATCATTTCAAGCTGGAAGAGTCTCAAATACAGTTAAGTCTTTGCCGAAGTTGGCTGCCTCTAAATAATGGTCCACTCGGGTGCGCTAGCCCCTCCAGTCACCGTTTCATCCTACACCTTATCCTACTTTATTATTTATTTCTGCTTTGCAACAAAAGACAATGCAGATGTTGCTGTGTGAGCCTGCGTGTGTGTGCGCTCCTGTGGGTGGCACACGCTCTATACACACACAGCAGATGCGCCGCAACATGTTTCATTCTGTCAAGACAAACAAAGCTCTGATACAAAGTGAGCCACTTGCGTCCCCGTTGCCCAAAATGTGTCAGAATGAATGTTCCTCATGTCAACAGATGATGGAGACAATATTTGGAGACATGTGGGGAAACTGCGAGGGATTGTTAACAGTTCCGGGAAGAGTTTCTCCGAACAAGAAACCAACCTTCAGGATAGAAGTCCTGCTAATATCAATATTCGATCCTGCAGGTCTATGGTCACAGATTTATTCTGTTTTTATAATAAACCCAGGGATAAGTAGTGTTGTGAATGTTGAGCTGTATTTAGTACAGTTTCCCTCGGTGCTCTGTACCTTACAGACGGCTGTGGCACTTTATTGAGGCGGTCAGGACAAGCCGCTTAGCATGAGGTGAAGCCATGTTCTCTGGGATGTTCCTTTAGCTGCAAGAGGAAGGAAATGTCTTGCTTGTTAGAGGGAGACTTGTGTTAGTGTGCAGAGAGTGTGTGTGTGTCTGTGTCTGTGACTGTGTGCATGTGTGTGTGCGTGTTTGTGCCACCGCGGTGCCTGATGTGCTTTGCTGAGCGAGCCGCGGACAGGGAGACAGCTGAATGTGATTAAATTATAGAGGGAAAGCACGCTACCTGGGTCTTACTGAGACCAACATTGCGGGAACCCCCCTCCCTCCCTCCCTTCCATCATCTCTCTCTCTCTCTCTCTCTCTCTCTCTCTCTCTCTCTCTCTCTCTCTCTCTCTATCTCTCTCTGGTATAGAAGCAGAAGAATCCAGCCCCTTATAATAATCACAACAGTGTAGTCAGAGCTGGAGGGTAGAGGGAATTGGGTGTTGATGGGAAAGCAGAATATGGACTCTAAGGTCATAAGAAATGTCCTGATGCGCTGGTACTGTAACATGTGACGACCATTTCCTACCTCTGCTCAGTGCATGACTGCGTAATTTTCTTATTGCCCTTAATTGTAATTATTCATCTCCGTGTAGTAGATGTAATGTGTCAAAGAAAACCTGCAGAGTATTTTTTATATCACGTATGGACGCAGAAGGATTGAGAGGCACTGTGTGACCCTCTTTCCTCAGTAGCCTAATGCATGAGCAGCAAAAAGCCTCCTGGGGATCCCCTGCATGCGACCGGCTCGGGGGGGTTTAGCCTCCATGTTGAGCGGCTGGAGCACACGCTATACGCTTAGTATGTCTGAGCCATATATACTTCAGCATGACTCTGCATTCATGCGAGACTGCCTGCGTGAGCCGCCTGTGGTGGTCACTCCTGTAAATGCCTTCAAATATGGAACAATGCAGGGATATGAATTTACTAAACCTTAACATGTCATCAAACCCTTACTTGAATAATGGAGGCAATTTTAAATATATGTATGTATATGTACAAAAAAGCATTTAGTTTTAATTCTGGTGGAAACCACAAGCTGTTTTTTTTGTTGTTTCTTTTACATCAAAATGCTAAACAGATTGAGTACAAATTAGCTAAAAAAATAATCTATTTTAAATTACTCTTGGATTTCAACAAATATGAATTGGGAGGGAGTCCAGTTAGGGATCATCCCTCTTGCTGCACTAGTATGCGTATCAGACATACAGAGGACAGGCTCAAAAGAGGACAGTGTGAACCTCACATGCCCTGTGAAGCTCTTTGCTGCCATGCGACCAGCAATACGCTGCTGTATGAGAGTAGCCTGGAACCACCAGACCAATTTGATTTAAGATTTTCAGAGGAGAGATACGACCAATCAGAGCAGTGGGACATGGGACGTAGAGCAGAGCGACAGATATTTATAAGTGTTTTTAAACAGTTATGTGATCGGTTTCAACCGACCTCTCCACCTCAGCGGTAGCCGTCTTTGTCTGTAACAAAATTCTCCCATTGGCCGCTGCTCTGTCAGTCATTGATAAAAGGTTGTGATTGGCCAAACCACTTCGAAATTCCTCTGTGAGAGTGACTGAATATGAGCTCTTTGATTGGTCGGGTTTCCAGGTTAGTGCATGAGAGAAGCCCACAGAAGAAATGCATTGCATACCTGGGAAGAAAAGGAAATACAGCATCAGCCTCAACATCAAAACCAGTTGCCTATTTCAATGTTGGCTGCACAATGCACCACACTGTTACGTCAAATATTATTAACACAAAATGTAGGGATTGTAGAAATACAATCTCATTCTACAACCAAGTCTGTGAAGATGATTTAACCTTGAATTACACCCCTGCAAACGTCTAGAACCACTTCCCAGTGCGTCCCAGTTTCTCCTGTCTGCAGCCTCTGCTGTCGTGGGTGCAGCTCTCAGTAGACTGTGCTACCTTCAGCTCCACACCAGGAGCCTATCTCCCCAACACAGAGCAGATCGACCTCCCTCCCTGCCGTGGAGGCTGAGACCGGCTTATTGGCCGGCCTTCATATATAACCTGCCCTTGACGTCAGGCTGTGGTGCACGAACAGAAGTGTTGGTTTGCAATAGACTGTGTTTGCCGATAACATTGTGGGTACACCTGCTGTCTTTCCTCGTGACGAATCATAGCATGCCGCATATCAAATATATGCAGCACCTGGGATCACTTCAAACATTTTGTCACGAATATGAATTTTATTTCTTTCTCTAACTGCCACAAAGGCCGGAAGAATCAGTCTGTGGCTGGGCTTCCACCGTGCATCCCCACGAACCTCTGTGAACACACCACAGGGAGTCGATGTGATCTTCCAATCGGTCAGCAGAAGGCGGAGGGAGGGGATTGATCTATTTGAGCGGACACAATGTCAATACCGACGTCTACTCAGTGTAAGATGTAGCTGCTCTTGTGTCCTTCACACATGCATCCTTGCTACGCTTGCCGCTACAGGCTATTAATTATGCCTCGCTCATCACTCAGTCCCAAATTCATTGTTTGTAGCAGTCGCTGGTGTAGGGATTTGGTGCGGCTGTATTGAGTTACTGTAACACTGGGGTCTGAACATGGAGAAGGTGATAGTGGTCAACAATAATGCAAATAATTCAAAACTCTGCTTTTAATACATTTCAACCATGTCTTTTCTTTTGTCTAAATCCTTAACATTTCTTAATATTTACCTTATCTTGATGTATTCTTTTTTTTATATACATTAGTCCTTTATTGTCATAATATCATCCTTTTTAAGCTTCTGTTCTGTTTTAACTATGTTTTTCATGTAGAGCAGCCTATTTCATGATATACAGAATGCAATGTAAATTAAAGCCACAACAGTTCTTGTCTAAATAACAACACTATTGTTGTGTTCTTTTGTATTTGGTAAAAAATCTATTCAAAGGGGGTGCTCCCATTTAGCTTAAGGAAACCTTTCTCCGGATGTGTTGTGAACACAGAGCTAGAGCTAGTTTATGGCTTGACCCTGTATGAGCATTTTTCAAATAGACATAACGTTGGCATCATGGTCATAGCTCCGTTATACAAACCTACCACACTGGAGTGTTGCTCCTGAACCAGTCTGCTGATTGTGATGTCACCCGGTGTGACAAGGTTGTTTCCAATTAGTGCGTTCCTGTGATTGGTTTGTCGCTCTACGTAAAGTATTGGCACGGCCAGCAGAGGTCCCTATAATGGGAAACTGCATGTTTAAAAGAAAGAGCAATGGCCAATGAGAAAAGCCCAACACTGGACAGGCCAACCAATGGTGTAGCTTTGAGTCTGTAAGTAAGTCACAGACCGTTTTACTCCTGGCCTTCTGTCGCAGTCCAACCAATTAACTGTCACAGTCTGAGGGGATTATGAGTAATTTTCCTGAAAACTCAAGATGTGGTTTTTGGATAAGCTCATTTCGACTTCATAGGTACTTGCATAATTGGTATCTGTCATTTCACCAGTGAAATTTCAAAAGAGAGGTTACACTTCTTTCTTTTCTTTGCAAAAGGAATAATACTTATTGTGACACTACACGTTCTTGGTCCAGTTGTTTGTCCCTCTTGTGGAAGAAGTACTCAGACGGATCAGGATGCGGGTATCCCTTTCAAAGAGAGCTCAGGTGCCCCCCGACCCGCCACGCACACACACCTCTGTGCCTTTCCTCGGGGAAAACATGATCTATCTCTTGGCGGGCAGGCCAATTAAAAACCAATCAGGCTACTTGAAGAGCGCTGGTAATGGGAAAGCCAAGGCAGTGGAGGAAGTGGGGGCTGATTAATGGACATTTTCACCTTGTGGCATAACAGCCTCCCACAGGCATCCATCACCACAGGGGATAACGCTCCCCTAAACACCAGACCCAACACCCGTCCAGCACTGTCGTATATATGTTTTGTAGGCTGCAAGACTCTGAGTACATGATGATGATTATTGAGGATGACGATGATGATGATGAGCAGTAAGTGTCAGATTAGATTAGAGTATCTTTGTATAAGCTTGCCTGACCTGTGAGGCCATTGTGATTTTGTGTAAGACAGTGTCCTATCTGAATGTGTCTCCACGTAGAGGATATTCTATTCTGAAAAGAGAATTCCTGCAGTGGTGCTATTGTATTGATAGCTCAACTTCCTCCCTCTGCTGATATATTACGGGCTGTGGAGTCGGCGCCACCGCCTATTTCTGTTGTTTTGTCGGGCGAGCGCTGGACTTTCCCAAAGGGTGCCGGCCCAATTTCAACAGTGGAGTCAAGACTCTTTTGCTAAAGGAGGAGTGAAAGCGGAGTGTTTGTGTCTTTCCCCTCTGGTGCCATTGTGAGGCGGCGAGCATTCACAAGAAAAGTATTAAACGGTGCGAGCGCGGCTCGTTCCATTTCAGGAGCTGCTGTGACCTACTTCACACAGCCAGGCAGCTCGCTGTAAATAAGGATTTTCATAACCTGGCTTGGCCTTTTCCCATTAGAGGCACGACTGCGCCTTGAAGAATATTACAAGAAGCACAGGAGCAGCTGTTTGGAGCACTGCTACGATATCATCAAAGCTCTGACCTTGAGACGGCTTGTGTGGTTGTCATGCGATTACAATTAGTTTTAGTGCTGCTTGTAGTGCGAGCTGAAGGCTGCGTATGCAAACAGTGGGGAAGGTACACAGGCAGGCAATTCAATCTTTTGTGCCCCCTGCTAAACCTTCTGTATGGTTATGTTTTCCTATATCCCCTGGTAGCCTGCCTACACACACCATCAGAGACGGAAGAAATGTCGGAGATTCTAATTCGGGCAAGTTTAGTGAGCGAAGCCTCCCATCCATCAAGCCGTAGCTGAGGGTTGACACGAAGCGCAGTGATGTGCACAACTGTTGGGTGTTCACACTAAACTGTTTGGTTGATGTCAGCCACAGAAGGGTGAGGAAGTATGATCCAATGCACGATCAAGAATGAATAATCCAGAAAGATTATCCTGTACATTACACTTTGAGGGAAAGCTATATAGATATACAGATATATAGATATATAGGTATGTAGATATATAGATATGAGCTGGTCAGCGGATGTAAATGCAAGCCTCCTTTATTTTAGCTGTTTTACTGTAAAAAGAAATGTACTTTTCGTCAAGTTCCTCCTTCATAATTTGCATATACTGTACTTTTACACATCGATTCCGCTGCAGCATTCGCACCCGGTGACATTCTCTCTCTCCAAACAATGGAAGGATGAATCAGAAGAGCAAATGTTTCAGTCACAACAACACCCGCCTCCTCAGCGATGACGCTGTAGCATCACGACTGAGAGTCGGGCCATGTCTGCACATTCTTTGGGTCAAAACAAACAAAGAGGCGGGTTTAGGAAACCTTAACTCTTGCAGGTCAGTGTGTATACAGATGACAAAAAGATGGGGAACCGAAGGGAAAAAGATGATAAAGAAAGAAAAAAAAACTGGAAGAAAAAGAACAGAAAAGAAGAAATGGAAATCTAGGACTCCGCCAGACCAGTCTCAGGGAAAAGTGCTGTGATATTGGAAAATGATTACCAAACAGGCATCCATTATTCAACAGGGCAATCAGGGAGGGCACAATCTCCTTATTTATGCCAGCTCTGTAAATCAGATTTGTCGGTTTTGATCACTCTAAAATCTCCCAGTCACACGGCGGCAATATTGGGCGAATATTACACTGTCTAATGGGTAATTGATGACGGCATGTGACACCGATCAAAATGAATGGACGGCCTACAGGAGCAAGGGGAGGGGAGGGGGAAGCTGGAGGTGGGGGGGGGGGGGGGGATGAGATGACTTCTGAGCGTGGCGTTGCATTCAGCAGGCGTATCCCAGGTCTCCTCATATTATGTGATCGCAGCTCCTCTTTTCCATGGAGGCAGCGATGTGTAGGACAGAATGACTATGAATCCAGACCTGTATGCATGGCTGAGTAAAGAGGGCATTGTTTCAGTCAGGACTCAGAGTGGTTATTGTTATTGACAGCGAAACAGCCATTTTTTTTTGCGGTAATACGATTTTTGTGCAGTTTATTCTGTGTGCACTCAATAATTGTATTTGCAGCTTGTTTCAAAAGAAGTAGACTTAATTGAAAAATTCTGATGAATGATGAATGCGGCTGGTGTGTGGACCAGGGTGAGGGTTTCTGTGTGTGTGTGTGTGTGTGTGTGTCTATGTGAGTGTCTGCAACAATTGTGTGTGATTGTTTTATGCATGAGTGTGTTTTCGTGTGTGTGGGTCTTCAGTACAGTGGCAGGCAGGCAGACATGATGTGCTCTGAGTCGTGGCGTCTCTGTGAGGGTGGCCTGACCCCTGCCTTCAGCTCCACTTCACAGGACAACAGCAAATGAGAGGTGTCATCACATGACAGCAGCACAGCCCCTCTTTAGGACTGACGGCGCATTGAAAACACACACATACACACACACGCACACATGCATGCAGCAGCAAATGTGTGCAAATGCACACGCATGCAAACATGAAAGTTGAGGCCAATGCTTGCAACAGTTGGAATATAGATGGAAAAATATTCAAACAAACACACAAAAATTCCAGACAAACTGAGAGGAAAGTACACAACAAAGCGCAGATCAATAGCTTCATTTCGTGAACATACAGCTTTTGTTTGGGGAACAATGACTCAGGTTCAGTTGTGACCACCCAGTGCTTATGTCTTGCTTTGTCTCGCTCTGAAAATCAAACTCAGATGCAGAAAGAATTGTGTCAGACAATAATCCAAGCACACTCCGTTTTTGATTTGGTTCCTTTCTGAGAGGCGTCAGAACGGCTCTTTGAATTGGAAAGGCCATTTTAGTTTGGCTAATCTGTCCTTCTGTCGTGTGCACTTGAGGCACATCGATCACTGGCTTTTTGGTAGTCCACTGTTTTTAGAGCCTGGTTGTAGTTTGACATTTTGTCAGAGAAGCTCAGTTATCAGTAAATCCATTGTACACAGACAGAGAGTGGTTTGCTGCTACTTTGGGGGAAATGCAGGAATAAGATTCAAAGTCCTTTTGGTATAACTATAGGTAGAGACGTCATCTAAAGCCTGCTATATAATTATTAAATTCCAGGGTCTCTGGACTTTTCAGATTAGTCCAAACCGATATAAGGGGTGTGACAGGAGCCTCGGACCCCGGTACGGAACCACAGACCAATTTGAGGTAATTGAGACAACATTAAACAATAGAGGAAATATTTAAAAAAAAGGATGTTCATTTAGCTGGTGGTGATACCATAATGATACCATATATGCAATAAAATCAACATAATTAACTTGTTCCTTCATTTTCTCTACAAAGGAAGGGAAGTCTACAAACCAATCAGTGTCCAGTAGAGGTAGATACAGCAAACTTATGATAACAACATGACCCACGTATCTAACATTAAAGTCTTTAGTCTGCTCCCTAAATTACTGTGAATGTGAATCTAACCGATGAACTGCTAACAATCCAATAAAGAAATTAACATTGCTTTTGACCTTTCAGTTGTGAAAACACCTGCAGTGAACCTCAGGGACTTAAGCGTTAAATATAATGTAAAAGGAGTTAAGTGTGTTTGTTTACATGCTTTGTGCACACGCCGCCTCTACATCTGTGGGTGTATGTGGGTTTGTAAGTGTAAGTGAGTTTACCGTGCAAGGAGACGAGAGGCGCCGCTCCCTTAAACTAGGGCATATCCACCTGCCACCTGGAGGACTCCTCAGACACGGCCCACTGAAACCGCTGACAAGACACCTCTGGGCCTTTCTACAATCTCCACATACATACACACACACACACACACACACATGGCCTCACACACACGTACACACAACAGTCTCTCCTCATGTACCCTCTCCCTGTCTGTCCTTTGCCTGCTCCCGCTGTCATTTCCTTTATGGTAACCCGTGTCTCTCTCTCTCTCTCTCTCTCTCTCTCTCTCTCTCCCTCTCTCTCTCTCTCTCTCTCTCCGTCTGTCTGTGACCACATGCTGTCCCCTGCACCTCCTTTACCTCTCTGTCTCTCCCTACCTCCTGTGTATCCTTTCGCTCTCCGCCACCCCCTGACTGCAGTGCATCTCTCTTTCATCGTTTGACATCCAACAGGATTGTTTCCGTCCTAGTGGATGAATGGTTCACGTATAACCGAGTTCGGGGGGGGGGGGGCAAGTTTTTGGCTTCCCTTCTTCCTCTCAGTTCAGCGGTTAATGAGGGGGATGGATCACGTATTTACTGTTAACAAGGAGGATGCCATCTTTTCTCATCCCCCCATCACCCCCCCCCCCTCCCCCCCCCCCCCCCCCCCCCCCCGCAACCATAGTGCCCCACAGTCCCATGCATAATAAATCAGACCCACTGTGTCAGCATCTGTCCCTGCCACACAGACAAGAAAGTCAAAGTGTGTAGTGTGATCTTTTACAAAATGCAGAAGGAAATATGAAGTTCTGCTCTCGGCCGAGACTCTCGCTTCCCTTCCATTGCTGCAATGTATTCAGGTCATTTCCAGGTCTCTGTTCAAAACGCTTCTGTGCTTCGCCCGTGTTAAGCTCCCCAATCTTGTTCATTTCGCTCAAATCGGTGTACCCCCCCTGTCCTGAATAAATACACGTTTTACTCCTTTAGTCTCAACCCTACCGCCACCGCTTGCAATCCAGAAAAATGGCACTGCCCTGCTCGGTGTAAGTGACCTAATTTTCCTGCTCTGCCCAGCGTTTTTCTGATGTGAGCCATTCCAAAATAGCTTCGCTACAGCAAAGCGTGGCAAACTCATTTCCATCTTGCATAACAGGGTACAAACACCACCCCCCCCCCCCCCCTCCTTAAGCTCAATGGTGGGGGTGGTAAATACTCCCACAGGATGGATATCAAATTCCCCCCCTTATTGTGTAAAGAAGAAGGTTGATATTATTAATTTCACTCATTCAATCTAGTTCCAACAGCTTTTGCATGATTTCTATTCGGTCTGTTTTATCCATGATGTCATTTCTGAGTCTGACTTGGTGAAATTGACCGAACTATTAATTCCAACAATTCTGTCCGTATGTGGAAGGTCAGTCTCGCAAACCGTTCATCTAATCAGCTTCACACCTGACATGTGTATTGTTAATGGCTCGAGGAGGTGCAGTGTCGAGTTTGGTGCGATTTGGGGCATTTGGTGCATCTTTAGTCCGTGGACCGAGTTGAACATCTCATCTTCCACGTCTTCGGTTTAACCGCAGCAGAGGTTGACAACTGGGTCAAACCACTGATCAAAATGACCTCCATATAAATTTGATGATTTGATTTTTGATCATTTAGTGTTTTTTATCTTAGTTCCATATTTACTTTTCCATAAAATCTTCATTGCTGAAACCAGGTAGGATGGAAACAGAGCTTTCTAATTTCACCTTGCACCATAGACTGTTTAAACAAAAATCTCTGCACACAACATCCAGCACACAAACAATAAAAACCGACACTATATTGTTTGAGGAGGACTCACTAATGACGAGAAATCATTTTGAAGTAGACTGCAGAGCAGTAACGCAGGACATGAAAACAGCCCATTCCAAACAGGCAGGTTCAGAATGGGCACTGCGCTAGTATAACAAATGTCCAATAGTCCGGGATATAAAAATATATGACTGGGAAAGGGATGCATAGTCACACTGCCGAGGTCATACAAGGACAAATCAAAAGGATTCAAGGCAAAAATATTTCAACAAAGCTAACTATGATCTATATTTTGAACTATAACTGCATCCAAATAACCATTCGTATGCTATTACAAGCCCATCACTTTGCAAGGCCTGGGCAATATCACAGTAAGACGGCATTACCAGGACAATATAAGGACCGTACGTGCATTGGGCCCATATGTACTCCCTGTCATTGAGTCGGCTTTGGATGGAGCTAATGAGCAGTAGGGGGGTTGAGAGCGGAATCATTATTTTACCCATGGCTGCGGTGCTTCTTAACGGGGTCTGTAGGGCGCCTTCGCAAAGCTAATGTAGAGAAATGGAAGCAGATGGCAAGCATGATTATTTGATCTGCAAAGAACTCTTGGTGGGCTTTGTAGTAACTGGACTAGACTGCTTAAAGGCAAGAGTGGGTTGTATACTGTATGTCTGCATGTTTGTTTGTATGTGTGTGTGTGTCTGTGTGTGTGTTTCTGTCCGTGTGTGTGTTTGTGTGTTGTGTTTGTGTTCGAAGGGAAGTGCGTTTTCGTGGGGGGCTATCGTTTGTGCGTGTATCCCGGCATGTGTGTGCGAGCATGTTTGTCCATCTGTTCCCATATTTGCATGCGACACACGTGCCTGCGTGTGTGTTTGCATGCGCTCCCCTAATAACAATAAAATGATTTGTTTCATACACCAAACATATGGCTTTCTAATAAGGACTGAGCAATGAGCAGCGATACAGGTGGAAAAAGCTCAGACAGACAGTTTTCACAGCTAATGTGATGTGAGTGTGTCCATGTGCAGGTCTCTCGGTTTGGGGCTGAAGGCTGTGTGTGTTTGTGTGTGTGTGTTTGTGTGTTGTGTGTGTGTGTTTGTGTTTGTGTGTGTGACTGTGCCTGTTACTTTCTGTACCTGTGGGCAGCAGTGGGAGTTGTTTTTGTGAAAGGCGCTCTGTTCTGCAATGTTCATTCACAGATAGAGATGCAGAAATGTACTCATAGGGCGCACCTGCTTCCCTCCTACACACACGCTGCATACACTGCGAACTTGAGGTGTGTGTCTGTCTGTGCATGTATACACATCGGTGTCAGTGCCACTACCTTGCCAGGTGTCTACCCAAAAAGACCATTCCCACCGTGAGCAATGATAAACACACATCAAACAGGCAGAGGGCACGTGACTCTGTATTATTCTATTGATCCCACTGCAATGCTGGAGCTGAAACCATCCCTCTGTACACTGCATCCACAGCTGCTGTAGCACTCACTTCTACAAGCAAAGTGTAGATAGGCCTTGATGTGACAAAGTGGCACACACACACACACACACAGACACACACACACACACACACACAAACTACTGTACAGCATGCAGATAAACCAAGAGATGAAACACACGCACAGATAGTACAGACACACACACGTGCACTCTGACAAAACATACAACCTCTGACTTTATCCCTCTCTGTCTACCACACACGCACACACACACACACAAACACAAACACACACGCATACACGCACACACACACACTGAGTGGGGTACATTATCACATGCGGTTCCTTGTCAGGCAAGGGGTTGGAGGACGTTGCTGGATGGTGTGTGTGCGTGACTGGCGGGCCACACCTGTCAACAGTACTCCATGGGCTGGGTGGTGATGCTATCTGACAGCCTGGCTACCATGGTCGTGTGTGTGTGTGTGTGTGTGTGTGTGTGTGTGTGTGTGTGTGTGTGTGTGTGTGTGTGTGTGTGTGTGTGTGTGTGTGCGTGTGTGTGTTCCGTGATCGTTTGGATGAGTCACTGTTATGCCTCCGCTGCTATGTTCCCCAGAGGACCCTCCAGTGTCTGACTGGTGTTTTCTGTGTGTGTGTGTGTGTGTGTGTATTTTTTGTTTGGCTGTGTGTTCCGACCCTATTAACAGCTGGACTCTTACTCACACAGTAAACAAACATGGAGAACCATCAACATTTTTTGCGATCTAGTCTCTCGTCGTGTTTGCACCGTGCCCCTGCAACACATTCAAATATGCAAAGTGCCGAAACACTTTCACATCACAACCCATTCATCAGCTGTGTGCTCGTATCTGCAACTCAACAATCTGCTTTTATTTGTGGGACGAACTTACATTAAAGAACAACACCTTTGCCTAATTGGTTAGTTTTAATGCAAATCATGTTGCTTTACCTTTAGGGCCTGATCTACTAAGATCCTAAATAAAGAGTGCTTAATAAGGCCTGTGCATTAAAACAGATTGCACGTTCGGATTGTGGGCATTTGTCGGGTGAGCTACTGAAAATATTTGCACAAATGATAAAAGGTGCAAACATGGTAGAACCAGTATTATTTAAATTAGTGTTTTGCTTGCATTTCTGGTTTCTGCCATGGAGCACAATTGAGAGCAGAGTGACCACAAGCACCAAGCAAAACTGATTGCCATAGAATTGGAGGTGTTAGTAGAAGAGGGAAAGGAATATTAAACGCGTTATGGGAGAGTATCTGCGAAAAGTAAACGCTGTGGGTAAAACAAAAAGAACAACAGATGAAGTTGAAAGAAAAAGGCAGGAAATAAGACCAAGAACAAAAGAAAAAAAATGCTCATTATAAAACCTCGGCAAATAAAACACGTGGGGGGGGCGGTGGAAGGGATGCCTCTGACCAATATTGAGCAGCAGGTGCAGTTCACGTTCTGTAGCACAGGCGCTCTGGTGCAAAACTTGGTTCATCGTAGAGCACACAGAGTGCACGCCAGGCAGCCGTGTCTGATGTGACGATGGACATTATTTTAGCTTCTGTCAATCCAAACATGCTGACATGAGCATAAAAAGAACTATTCTCTCCGTCTTCTTTCATTCCCTAACTTTAGCCATCTGTAGGGAACGGTGGTGATTAGCAACCGTTCCCTACAGATGGCTAGGGTCACATCCACCAAAATTATTTTCAGGTTTTGTAAATCACATTCTGTTTGCTAAATTAACGTATTTGCCTCTACTGCTCACACTCGGGTAGTAACACCCGATGATTTATATTCATTAAGGCAAGCGTACTAAATGGAGAGCGCATGTTATTGTATACTCAATCCTCAGTGAGCACCGATTGCGAATTGCGAAATCCTGTTTGCATCCTGTTTTTTTCCCGCGCAAACCTTCAGTAGATCAGGCCCTTAACGTTTTAGTCCAGCTCCCATCGCGTGCGGCGAACGACCACTCTCTGGATGCGCCTCTCCGGCTCCATCCTTCTATCATGTCTGCCACAGACCCAGCACTATGAAGCAGCTGTACCCTCCAGTGCCTCGCAGCACCACATGCATTTGGCTGAAATATTCAGCCCAGCTCCCAGCGTTACCTTGCATGTATAATTACCGGATATGCTGCCTGCCGCTGATAACTCTCCCAAACAATGTTTGAAGGGGGAAGGCGGCGATGAATTCCCAATGAAGTGTGAAAAAGACTGATTAAAATTGCCGCGGTCAAAAGCCAGTGCACCAGTGTGTTCTGCTCTCGCGGACCAGGGGAGATGGGGAGACAGGCTCTGCAGCGGAGATAGCTGGCTCTTTTTTTTTCTATACTCTGCTCCGGATTGATATTTGTTTTTCTATTTTGGTCGACAGCAGAAATTATATTGGCATGTATTTATAGTTCTGTGTTTCAGTTGAGCTAAAATCGTAAAAAAAAAGACAGACTAAAACCGATTTGGTGCATTCATAAACCAAAAACACTTTTGAGAAAAATTGGGTGTACAAAGCATACACATGGACATTGTTTCAATATCTATATAAAACATGTACTTACACATATGGTGGACCAGCATGTATTGTTTTGTATGTTATATATATATATATTTGTTTAGAGGCCCTGCTTGTTTTTGTTATATTTTTTTAATAAAAATATACACAAACACGTATAATATATATTGAATATGCACCAAATATGTTGTTATTGTTGACTTCATTATAATTCAAAGAACCAAACAATACACAAACTTAAAAAGGGCAGTACTAACAAAAGAAATGGCAGTAATATGTATATGTATATATTGGGTATACCAAATTCCCCAGATGGAACTGTTTAACGTTCAGAGATGCATCTTTTCGCTACAGACACACCTACATATATATACATTTACTAAATGTGCATTGTGTTTTTGTGTGGGCCAGGTGCCTGGGAGTCTATCTGCCGAGGGGAGGGATGGATGGCGTGTGGGCGTCGAGCTCAGGGCACCTAATTACAGCCCCGGCTCCCACAGCCTGCGTGCATCTCCCTCAGCCCCCATGTTTGGGTGCATCTTCCCTGGCACCGACGATGTGCCCCCCCCCCCCCCTGTCTCCGGCGCTTCGGTCTCAGGAGGGCTCCACCTCAGCACAAAGCGCGGCTCTGTCTGATTAGCCCGGCTTAAATGAGATCCCCAGCTAACTGGCTATATTGTCATTCTCTTTGTTGACAGTCATGAGACGGGCTGCCAGACAGGCAGCCGGTGAGGCTAGCTCATTAGCTTGATCAGGAGATTTCTATATCGCGTCTAACAAGCAGATCTGCAGGGGACCTCATTTATGGCTACTCTAGTCAAGGAACTAGTTAGCCAGCTAGCTAACAGGACCTCTGTGCTAACAAGCCCGGACTAACAGAGACCTCTTTCTTCTTCCTTCCATTCTCCTCCTGCACTGATGTATAGTTCAGTAATTGGTGGTTATTAGTGAGCTTTCTGGAAGAGGAGCTGGGTAGCTGGTTAACCCTCTCCTCCCTGACACGACTGCAGTTTGTCTTTCATCTCATTTCAGAGGATTAAAGGCTGCAAGATGGCAGAGAGAGAGAGAGAGAGAGAGAGAGAGAGAGAGAGAGAGAGAGAGAGAGAGAGAGAGAGAGAGAGAGAGAGAGATGGATGCCTATAGTGGGGGGTTGGTTTTTTCCTTTCTCTTTTTTTTCATTCTCTTTTTCATTTTTTTTTTGGCCAGCAGCAGATGCCAGGCACAGTGGTTTCAACCGGGCACACTTTTAAACACACAACACAGCTGCCTGCTCTGCATCTGGGCACCAGATAGAGAGAGGAAGAGAGAAGTAGAAGAGGAAAACAAGGCAAAAACACTGGGAATATGAAAGAGAGAAAGAGGGAGGGAGAGGTAGCAGGAAACAGACTGGGAGAAACAGAGGGAACACAAAGGAGGAGAGAGAGGGAGAGAGAGAGAGAGAGAGAGAGAGGAAGAAACAAAGGCTGACACAGATAACATCTATCAGTGCAGCAGAAATATGGGCTGGGTTTACCATTATAAATAGAGAAACACATACCCCCCACCCAGCTACCACCTCATCCCCAGTTTAGCATCCCCTTCCAAAAGCTGGGAGCCACTAACTGGGCCAATCCACAACAAGGATTACAGCTATCGAGCTGCAGAGGCATTTAAATATGCTCATAGCGAGCGCTGCGCTTTATGTGGGAGTGACTGTAAACACAAACACGTACCAAGGTGTCAGGGAAACCAAGGGAAGAAAGAAGGAAAAGCAGTTTACTCTATTTTAATGGATTTCATTGAATTTGAACATCATAAAGGAGCCATGTTACAAAGAAAATATAATATTCTAGCATTACAATTCAAGCCACTTCATCATTTAATACAATGACATGCTATCATTGAATTATTAGCTACAACAGGACACTGCACCGTAAGGATAGATGCGAGAACACAATTTTCGCAGGACAGAAGACGATGGAGATGCGTCGCTGAAGATATAAACTATAGATTATATTCAGCAGTTTATTGAATATACTGTATACGTGTCTGTACATGCTCAGGGGAAGATGAAGTGAGTCGCTCTTTGAAAGCTGCCTATTGAGCTGTGTGATATGGAAAATAGAGATGGATTGAAATTCCCCCGCTCTCACACCAACCCACCTGTGGACAATGGCTCTGCAAAGGTCAGGGAAAATGTAAAGAAAACAAGTGAGCTGATTATGGCACGCGTTTGACGTGACACTGGGAAACTCATATTTCAGGATGAAATAGGACAAAGAGGTCAACGTGAAGAGAGGGATGAGATTCGAAAGCTTTCGATGATAAGGACCAACGCCGGTGACCATGTGCTGTAGACTTAAACGTTTTGCGTTCTGCAGTGAAATTCAGGTCAACTCCTGAAAGTGTCCAGACCCAATTTTTTCACAAATTGTCCAGAATTCAAGTCTGAAATGCTAGCGATCAGCAGTTTATTGAATATGCTGTATACGTATCTGTACATGTTCGGTAGCGAGTCGTTCTTTGGAAGATGCCTATTGAGCTGTGTGATATGTAAAATAGAGATGGATTGAAATTCCCTTTCTTTCTCACTCCTCTCACCTTTGGACAGTGACTCGGGGCAAAGGTCGGCACAACTAAATAGAGAATTACACACCGCTATTATTTTACAATATGTATCATTTCAAAGACCCTTGCACCACTGCACCCCCCCCCCCCCCCCCCCACCTCCACCCCTCTTTCCGCTTCCTGTTTCTTTTGTTCTACCTCTATTAGAGTTGTCCTTGACTGCCGAGTGAACGCGCGGTGCAGCCTTTGGTTGAGAGGAGCCAGTCAAACGCTCCCTCGCTCTCCTGTTGAGACGAGAATAAGAGAGGACATGGGGGAATGAGAGAGAGAGAGAGAGAGAGAGAGAGAGAGAGAGAGAGAGAGAGAGAGAGAGAGAGAGAGAGAGAGAGAGAGAGAATAGAGAGGAGAGGGCCTCTTTCAATTCAGCAAACATATTCCTAAAGCCACCGAGAGCTGTGAACGAGATAGGCAGAGTATTAGCAGGATGTTGGCCTGATGACTAAGCGTCTGAAGACAGGGGAGAGCTCCGGGCATCTTGTTTGGAAAGACAGTGAATGAATAGACATTGTCTGCCAAGAAAGAAACCCTCATAAATTGCAGTGCATCAGTGCTGGTAGAGCTTTTCCTCCGTGAAAAGACGTCTCCTCGCCGTGGAATGGCAAGGTGGAATTCATTCTACCAAACGTAAATACAGAGAGATTATTACTATGTTCCGACATTTTAATAAAATGTCCAAGACAAGTCTGATTGGGCCCATCGATGTGCCTAAAGGACTAAGGCTGTCCTTTTCACAGCAGGATTTCTACATCATGTCCTGCATCCTGCTCTACCCAGGCACTATCACGTCCCCTGAATGTTCTATCCTACTACTCATGGCTACTTTTCCATCAATCATCAATTTTTCATCAAGGCCCTAAAGTCCCTTTTTATTTAGAAAGTGCTTTAAACAAGTATTATAGACTGGTAGTGATTTTACAAGTGTGCTTTGATTCATAAAATAAGGTTTTCAATTCAGTTAGTCCCTGATATAAAACGCTGAATCTATCAGTAACTGTGTGATCGACCTCAGTGCGTACACATTCTTCTGCAGTGCATTGACATGTGTACTGTGATTTACAAAATGAGTTTTTCACAAAGCAGCTCTAAGACGGATCATTTCAAACATCATAACCCTGAACACAGCAGACAGGACAGGACAGTAACAGTAGCTATACTATACTAAATACTACAAATACTCTACTGAAGAAACTAAAACTGCTCAGTAGTTTATATGGTGTAGTACAGTGTAGTCGCATATGGTATAAGACATTCATGCTCATCTCCTGCTGCTTTCTTCCAACTCTGTGTAATATCCACACCCAGTTTTCCGGACATTTTGCGATTTGGATTTCATGTCTGAAAACAGCTGATGATTGAAGTAATGCAGAGTCTTTGGTGACAGTGTGCTGGCTTGTTTATCGAACATGAACATCAGTCAGCAGTGGTTTGTTGGGTCTTCACAGGTTGATTAGTGCCCAGGAATATGAAGGAATGAGCTTTAGGCTTCCTTCCTCATACCACAGTTTTCCTGTTATGTCATAAAGTCTTGCTAAAATTAGAGGGGAACACCAGCTCCTGTAGAATGAGATTGGGGCTCCGTGTTTATCGATTGACGATCGCCTTGACACAGACGGACATACGACAAGACGGTCAAATAAAGACCGGAAAATGAATAGATGACAGACAGATGGACAGGCAGACAGGTAAACAGGCAGACAGACGAAACAGGCAAACAAATAGAGGGACAAACAGATGACGAGAAGACGGGGAGATAGTCAGACAGATTGGCAGAGCAGCTGACAGCCTGGCCGCTCTCCGGCAGGGAGGTATTGGCTGGAAAGAGTGGCTGGCAGGCAGACAGGCAGATGGACAGGCAGGAACCCATGCACGCAGACACAGAAGCAGACAGACAGGAGGACTGGAGGAGGGGAAGGAGAGAGAGAGAGAGACACATGCAGAGCAGCAGACAGAAAGGCAGGCAGGGAGGTTGCCAGACAGACATGCACTGTTGGTAGCAGGACAGGCAGTTGGCGTAGGAAGGAGACATGGGGACAGCAAGTGCCTCTGGCAGAGAGGGGGAGCGAGATGGAGGGAGACAGAAATAGAGGAGGAGAGAGAAAGCGAGGGAGGGAGAGAGAGAGAGAGAGAGAGAGTGAGAGAGGGGGGGGTGAGGTCAGTGCACGGCTGGCTCCTCGGGGAGAGAGCTGCTCCGCACAGCCTGCGTCTACATTCCCCCAGCCGTCCACACATCCCTTCATCCCTCCATCCCCCAGCCGGGATGGAGAGACAAGGCGATGAAGGGGGAGATTTGTTGCAAACAGTGGCAGGGAAAGGTGAGAGAAGGGAAACGTGTGCAAAATTAGTGTCAGAGGGACGAATGCCATCCAGGGATGGGTTGGCTTGACTGAAAACAGGAATGAAAGCATCTAGAGTTCTCCTCCTCTTCCTCTCCTCTTCCTCTCCTCTGTAAAGCCTCTGAATCGGCTTTCACTCAAGGGTCAAATGACTGCAGTAGACTAAGGTTGTTATTGGCTCCAGCTCTGATTGACAAGGATAGAAACTCTATATTTTGTCCGTTTACATGCACCTTTTCTATGCTACGTAATGATGCACATTGCACTTCCAGGCATTGACATTGTGTACTTGTTTGTTTTATACACTTCTTTCTTTTGTCTCTCTCTTTTTGGTATTGTGCAAAAATGCAGCATCTGTCAGAATTGAGAAATCACGTTTATGATATGAAAAAGTAGAAAGGTAAACACCTAATAGGAATGCTTAGTCAATCGCCGTTTTCAGCAGGTTTACCCATATTTACAAAAAACAGTGTGTACCTGCTAATTATGATGCAAAAGAGGTAAAACACACTTCAGGGACATTGTTGCAGGACTTGCTCCCACGTGGTGCTCTACGTGTAGCTCATTTATAACATTCATTGTAATTTTAAACTGTACATTGGTCCTTCAAGATGTATTTTGCCAATAAACCCAAGTGCTTATACATTTCTGTGAAATTCTTGTGTCTAATTCACTTTTATTGTTCTTTGCATTAAACACAGTTAGCTGCCATGGCAACATTTGCAACGACCAGTGGGCAACTTAAACCAATGAAATAGAGCAGTCAGAGCTTGTTAATATGGAAAGATGATGCAAGTGCAGAGAAAGTGAAAAAATAGACTGAAAGGACAATGTGAGAGGTTTCATTTTTATTTTTCTCCAAAGAGATAGAGACATTGCTGTTGCCTGTTTGTGCCACATGATATTCCCTGATCATATTTCCAGACCAGAGGAAATGTTTTACCTAATGTTGAAAAAACACTTGAATGCTAATGGAAAGGAAAGCAAAGGTATTTTCAGGACACAGACGAAATAGTACGGTGGTTTTGATTTACCTTGTGTTTTGACGGTTGAAATACTGAATCGGTGTGTCGATACGCGATTCGAGGGGCTGAGGATGTTTTTTGTATGGCTTTCTCTGGCTGAAGTTACACAAGGTTAATGTTACAGCCGTGTGTGTGTGTGCGAGTGCGCGTGTGAGTGTGTGCGTGTGTGTGTGTGCGTCTGTGCTGTGTTTTGCTGCAGGGTGCAAAGCTGCTCCAAATGTCCATCTGCTGAGTTCACAATCCACCTGAGCCCACTCATACATGCACATGTGCCTCCCTCACCCCAGCACAACACAAACGGATGCAATTGCACACATGCGCCCGCACCCACATTCACGCGGACACATGCAGAAACGGGACGCACATTCACGTAGACCGTACAAACCAGCGCAGCCACGCGTGCGTTTCCCTTGTTCCAGTTTCTATTCAGACTTATCTTTGCTCTCATTTGCATAAAAACATCCCACCCTCTCTCTAGCCGTCACCTTGATGTAGCTGCAGTGAAGAAGTGTGATATAAACATAACAAGTTTTCTGACAAAAATCCAGAAATGCATATATACATATGTCCCAACAGGTGTTCAGAGTTAGTATGGGTGGGGGGGGTGGGGGGGGAGGTGCAAGAAGAAGAGGCTGAACAGACATAAGCACATAGGCGATTCAGCCCTGAGGAAACAGACATATATACGTACATACATACAGTCATTCGTGCAGTGCATGTCTGCATGTACGTTTGCATGTACGCACACAGGTCGTGTTTCAGGATGATTTGTTTTCCAGCTTGTATTTCAGAATCAAGTCAATGTACAGTTCCCACCTGAAGCACCTGTTTCTTTGGTTTATGTTATAAAGTCAGTGCATGTTTTTACAGCTCTGCTTTAGTCCACCAGGCGCCACACAGCTGAGAATTTATAGATCTATGAACATTTTATTTTTTGGGGGTTGGATTGATTTAGAAAATATTAAAACAAAATGTTGTATATGTTTCAATGTTAAGAGATACTTGATTTTCTACTATTAGAAGTTGTGACAAATTAAAATATTGACATACATTTGAATTTCTCCTGTACTTCTCAGACCACAGCTTAGATGTTACTTACACTATAAATAATGATTTTATTGTAATAAAGTGTCTCAGTATAGTAAGCCATGACTGTTTGATATATATATATATAGTATAATATATATATATATATATATATATATATACATATATAAATAATTTGCAGTATTTTTATCATCTAAATTGACATGTCATCATATCATTATGGGTAAAGTGTGTTGATATTCCTAAAAGCAAAGGTTTAACAATAAGTGTGAAGTATCAAAAACCCAGAGGATACATTTGAATATATAACAGAAATAATAGAATGTCATACAACAAAAGTCTCAGGCTAGACTACACAGATTAATATTCTGTATGTGATATGCAAATCAGGCCACAGCAAAGGCTTGTTGTTTTTGGGGTTTTCCAAAATACTTAAATATGATTTCCTAATGACACTATGACTACGAGCGCGTTGTTTGGATGTTTGTTGTGTGGGTTAAAGTGTGTGTGTCAGAACAAGTTTCACATTTGAATCACAGCTTGGTGTGTCAAGCCTTATATGGGATTTATTTTCCTTCTATGGTCAGATAGGGTTCAAAAACCATCCCCACACATTTTGGAGATACCCTCTCCACCCCCATACAAAGAGTATCACAACTTCCCACTTCATGATTATTTAAAACAAAATGAAAATGTGGTTTATCGTTGAGTGCCGTTTTAACAGATATGGATGGAATTTGTGACTGGGACTGAAAATATGGAGTGACCAGTCTTTGTTCATAGTGAGGCTCTGTGGTCGTTTGGGTGAAATTAAGCATAACCATCACGTTATCATGTTTCCATTACTGCTGATTGGAGCTTGAGCCGAGAAATACTGGGGAATACCGCAGAGTGATTTGACCTGGGTACGAATGCTGATTGTGCCCTTTCCCACTGGAGACAAAATCCAGATGTTAGTGAGAGTGGGTCCTGTTTGAAAGAGAACAACCCAGTGCAATATTATAAAATTCTTCAATATGTGTCATTATCCCGAGTTCTAAGTGAATTCTGTGATTTTGATTGTGTCTCCTGTCTACTTCTTCCTCTTCCTGTAGCCCTAGCAGTATTGGCACTGCACTGCAAAAACATTAGAGAACACACAGGACAAATAACAATATCATCATAAGTGACTCAAAAATAATTACAAGTACCAATCTAATCCGTAGGCAGACTTTCTGTTCAAGTTCATATATATGTGGAGTAATGTCTGAGCTTGAACCCTGCAGACAGGGCGTCAGGTAGTAAAAAGTGTTTGCGATTGTGTGTGTGTGTGTGTGTGTGTGTGTGTGTGTGTGGATGTGTGTGTGAGCGGACGCACGCGTGTGTCCGCTCACACACACAGTGCTCTCTGTGTGTAGAGAGGCGATTATGATTGTCATGTTCCATCATTCAAATCCAAACAAACTGTCTCGTGGTGTCCACTGCCTTTGACTCCCACTCAGTGTGTGGGTCCTTTTTGAGTGGAGTGGGGGGACATTTTCTATTCCGTTCTATTAGGCTGCTATTTTTGGTGCCACAGGATACCCAGTGACTGTGTAGAGCCCTGTCAGTGACGAATGTGTTTGTGTGAGAAACAGGGGTGGGGTGCCTTCCCACAGAAATGTATGAGTGTGTATGTGTGTGCATGTGTTTAAGATGGAAGGAATTGGGGGGGGTGTTCACTGTTTTTTTATCTTGCCTGCAGGACTGTGTATGTGACAGAAAGCGAGAGAAAGGGAGAGCGACAGCATGTGGGTACAGTGGTGGGATATTCTCTCTCTCTTTCTGGGATGCTCCCCCGCGGTGATTCAGTGCGTGTATGCCCATTAGCTTGCCTGAGTGTGTGAATGTGAATGTCTTCAATGCTGTGTGTCTGCGTGTGTGTGTGTGTGTGTGTATGTGTGTGTGTGTGTTTGCCTGCCTGCTTGGTTCTGTGCCTGTGCTGAGATACAGCATGCCAAGCTGAGGTACCTTTGTGTGTGTGTGTGTGTGTGTGCGTGTGGGTGTGTGTGTGTGTGTGGGTGTAAGCGTGCATGCTGCACCTGCTGTCATCCTGGGGTAAAGCCTGGGGACACATAGGGTCATGTGACAGACAGCCGTATCTATCTATCTGCAGACTGCATCATTGGTATTCTGGGTAGACACGGGCAGCCAAGCAGGGGGTTCGGGGGGGGGGGGGGGGGGGGGGGGTTGGGTGCGAGGGAAAGAAGGAAAGATGGAAGAGAGAGAGAGAGAGAGAGAGAAGGAGAGAATAGGGGGGACGGAGGGGGGGTGTCGTAAAGAGAGAATTAGAGAAAAAATAGAGAAGGAGAACAATAGAGCTCATCAGTGCAATGAGACCTGGCTGCAATCAGACAGACACACACACACACACACAGACACACATTCACAGAAACACATATACACACACTAGTGCATGTATTTGTTCACTGCATACAGCCCTGTGCACATATAAGCATGCCTGCACATGCACACATATCTTCCACTCAGTCAGATAAGTCATGGTAAATGCAAGTGCACACACACACAAACACACACACACTTACAAACACACACACACACACACACACACACACGTATGCACACACACGCACGTGGGGACGTCCTCAGCATAATTCTCAAGGGAGATCTGATGTGAATAACAGGAAGGACGTCGCCACGAGGACTAAACGTTGGAGAATGTCCTCAAAGGAGAAGCCGGGGGGACGTGGTCTGACACGGCGTCAGGGCAGCATAGCTGAGGGTTAAACTCCCGTCTGATGTGATGAAAGACAGCTAACCTTCAAAGACTGGTTGCCGTCCTCAATACTGCATAGATACTGCAAAACTGCCGCTTTGGTTTCATCTCACTGTCTGTCTGTTGAGGAACGACTGTACGAGCCTTCTCTGTAAATAAGAATCCAGCCTTTGTTGACAGACGGCCACGTGGAGGGGTATCGGGTCACCCACCGAGGCCCGGGATCTAATAACATCTGCCAGCAAAACACTCAGATTCTGAGGACAAGCCGAGCAATGAGTGACGAAGGAGTTGTTTTCATTGGTCGGTATCATGGACTGTGTATGAAGGTGGACCACACGTCTCCACTTCCTCCGACTGTCCAGAAATCAGGCCAAAATATCACCAATTCAGACGTCGGGCATTTTGGACATTTGGAGACAGTCTTTCCAGTAGTGACCAGTATCAGCTGTCTCATCCATTTTTATAGCATCACATAGCTGCTTAAATCCAAATGTACTTGAAAATGAACATGAACATCAGTGTGATAAGAACTACCTCAAATGACAAAAAGCATCTTTGAGAATCAATTCATTTGACATGTACATTTACTTTTGAGTTTGACTCAAGTCTAACATGGAGGAGGAAGGGCTTTTCAAAATATACTGCACATCGCCACCAGGTGGTGATCGTGGCACTTTGGCTTCACTTTTGCGGAGCAGCCATGTTATACACAATCTATAGCTGGATGGTCAACATGTATTTCGTCTTATGGATACTTTTTAAAAACTTTTATTGCACTAACAAAAAATTTCGGACAAAATTATAAAAATCTATCGTTGCTGTGAAGCCGGCATCAAACATACAGCTTCTCGATTCAATACGACTCATTACTGCAGAATTAAGGAAAAAGAAGGAACACATGAGATTACCACCAACAAACAGTGTGGCGCCTGCTAATTCTTTTGAAGCTTTGGCTTTAGAGTTTAATAGCGTTTAATCAGATCTGAATTACAGTCCAATAACAGAGTGCGTATTAGCTGATAATTAGAGAAACACCATAGAAATGTTTGAGAGAGTTAACAGTGAAGCTGCGAGGTTCTCAGCTGTTTAGTATCCCAATCAGTATTTCTGTTGTTTCTTACCAATGGATCATATTTGAGATATATATTTTTTTAAATCATCCGCCAACGCATCAATAAGAGTGTAATATCTCAATCTCGTCAAATTTCTTATCTGGTTTTACTTTTTTGGGTTTGATACAAGTCAAATAAAACCTGCACACGTTGCGTTTCGGGTTCACAGGAATGATGCTCACCAGACAACAGCAGCTTCTAGACACGGGTTTGGTTCTTTGCTCTTGCAAACTGGTCCGAAGGAAAAGCAGATCATCAATGTGTGAAATGTCACGACTGCAAAGTGTCGCTGTCATTGGTTCATCAATCGTTATTGTGTGCAGCAACTCAGCCACTTCTCCAATTGTGTCTAAATGGTTTTTAATGTTACAGTTCCAATTATTATTATTATTATTATTATTATTATTATTACAAGTCACATATGCGATTTATGCGATATATCTTTTGTGTAGAGGCCTGGACACACAGCAGGTCGTCTGTGTGGTTGTCTATGGGCAGAGGTGGCGTACAGCTCTGTTTTCCTGTGGCTATTTCAAGTCTTTGCTGTCTCACTCCCTGACCTTGCTGTTCTCGAGCTGCTGGGGATGAGAGATGGCGTTAACACTTCTAAAGGCGTAAATCACCTCCCTCTCTCCCTCGCTTTCCTTCTTTCCCACTTTCCCTCTTTCCCTGCCCCCCCACCCCCCAAACACACACGAACACAGGCACAGGCACTCTCTTTCTGTCTCTCTTGCTGCCTCTCACTGCAATGTTGTTCTCTTCACTCGCTATCTGCACTGAGAGGTGATTGGAGTCTTTCCAGTGTGATAATGGGCCATATAAACACACACACACACACACACACACACACAGACACACACCTTTTTACAACCACACTGCAGAGCGAGAGAAAGAGCGAGACAGAGACTCATCAAGTAATTAAGACCCCGGCTCTCCCATGGAAATTAAAGGAATGGCCCTTTGCTCTTATCTCTCTCTTCCCCTCCCTCAATCCCTCTCTCTCTACCTCCCTCTGTGTCTCGCTGTCTCTCTTCCACTTCCTGCTGGGCTGATTGCTGTCTGGCTTCTCTTCTCACCTGAGTATTTCACTCTCTTTCCCAGGCAGCCGACCCATAGTGCATTGTGCTGGTGATTACCCCACTGTGGGTAATTGCGGCGGCATTTCGCTCGATGTTATTTCCCCCACACTCTGGCCTCACAGAGGAGGGGGCGCCTCCCATGAGACGGCAGAGGGATGGAGAGATGCACTTTTAGCTTTGTGTGTGTCTTATGTATACACTGTGAGGTCCACTGTTTGTAGATATATAGATATATATATTGTATATATATTCTTTCTTGGGTTGGCTTATCCACACTTCCTGCTTGGACAGTGTGTGTGTGTGTGTGTGTTTGTGAGCAGAGCGCTGTGTGACGCAGCGGGTCAGGCACGCGGTCAGTTCCATCTCTCGTGTCCTTGAAGATGAAATTGGGTCAGAAAGCTGCTGTTACCTTAGCTCACTCTTCCTCTTTGATAGGAGCAGGAAAAAGTCCTTAAGAGCCGGCCCACTTCACCACCTGACAGCTCCTCTCACCCTTCAACCTCCAGTGTCTCCGACAACGCGGCTGTGTCCAAAGATATTTTTACAGGAGACGGTCAGCCCAGCAGACACATTGACTCTTTTCAGCTGTTCAGCCAGCAGGCAACATGGTGATTTATCACAGATTGCTTTGTGGTTTCCTCTGCTTGTCGCTCTATGGTTAGCATACAGCTGAATTATCAATTATCAGCTGAATTATCAATCTCAATGCATCTTAGCCTATTCAATAATTTGGGTATACCCAAACTATTTAATCGGCTAATACGGTTAACGTTTATTCAATAGTATAAGTATTCAATATAAAACAAACATTTTATAATATAATTAATGATTAATATTGACACTGAAATATAAATTAACAAAAATTTTTAATGATTTAATTAATTATTCAAACTAAACATTTCTTTCATCGTTTGAATTTCATTGTGGGTTTCTGTGGTGTCACTGTGTAATGCCTAAGTGGACTTTATAGGTTGAAATATTTCAGTTTTAAGATAAAGTGAATCTTGTTTTCTATTTCTGAGATGAAAAGCTTTTCATTGACTAACCTCTGTGCTGTCTGGGCATGCTGAAGACTGCGTTGTGACTCTGAGTAGACAATAAACCAAAAAATAACTAAAATAAAAGTCCAAATATAGGTATAGGCATCATCCCCTCTCTACTTCACCATTTGTTTCCCGGGTGTTTGGACGTAGGTTTGACTAACAGTATGTTTTTGGCTGTAAATAATTTATTGACATACAGTACACAAAAGAGAAAATGTTACTTTGTTGGATGGTCCATATGCAACAGGGAGAAAGATGGAATGTACAGGGATCCCGCTCTCACCATCAAAATCCATGTACTATGGCGACACACTGACAAAGCCTGTTTCATCTGCAGCATGGGGACAGTCAGACCAAGAAATCAGAGCTGCTTCTTGTCCTCCTCTGTGTGTGTGTGTGTGTGTGTGTGTGTGTGTGTGTGTGTGTGTGTGTGTGTGTGTGTGTGTGTGTGTGTGTGTGTGTGTGTGTGTGTGTGTGTATGTGTGTGTGTGTGTGTGTGTGTGTGTGTGTGTGAGAGTTTGTGTGCGTGTCTGTGTGTGTCTGTGTGTGTGTGTGTGTCCAAGAGGCAATGAACAGGCACTGAAAAGAACACAGAATATGGAACAGAGAGAGGCAGAGCAATGGAGAGAGAGATTTCATCTCCTCTCTGCCTGTATATACATATCTGCTAGAATGTAGGTCAGGCAGCCCCAGTCACTCTCAGAGCCTGGTAGAAGGAGATTGCCGTGCGTGTGTGTGTCTTTGTGTGTGTTCACGCACATCACATGAATAAAGCATGTGTCTCTTTTGTAACATGTGCATATTTTTGTGTGCCCCCTTGTCCTCATGTGCCATATGTGTTTCTCTATATGATGGGTTTGATTTCTTTTGTGTGTGTGCCTGCGTGCTTGCGCACATGTGTATGTGAGGGTGTGTTTCTAAAATGCCTGTCATGTACAGTATGTGTCAAAGAAAATGTCACAGCGGACATCACAGCCTCCCTTCCTTAATGCCTCGTATGTAACTATAAAATAGGGTTTCATTACAGTCATATGAGTCTGTGTGTGTGTGTGTGTGTGTGTGGGTAGGAGGGTGTGCCAGAGCAGCCAGTCTTTCCAGGCTATTTACGGTATGCTCTCTGGCTTTGATAGATATAGGAGCCCAGTAAAGCACAGGCACGGTCCCCTCTTTTTCTCCAAGGAATAGACTGTGAGAAATATCACTTCTCTTTCAATCTCTCTCTCATATCCACACACACACACAAACACATATACACACACACACACACACACTCACACACACACACACACACACACACACACACACACACACTCACACACACACACACACACACACACACTTGTAGAATTGTCAGTAGAGAAGAAGAAAAGGAGACCGCAAGTGTGTTTGCGCTGTCTGTCACTGTCCTTGGTGCTGAAACAGACTAGCACTGCAACTCCATGACTAGAATACCAACCACACACATACTGACACAAAGTACACACTCACACATGTTGTATTTCCTCGTTGTGCTGTATCTTTTTCTGCTTTTTATGTTGTCCCATCAGACTCTATTCATTTGTCATTTTCCCCTCTCCTTTTTTTTGAGACACACACGCACACACACACACACGCACGCACGCACGCACACACACACACACACACACACACACCAGGGGAGTGTGGGCCGTGTCCTGATGAGGAGTCAGGGAGCTGTGATTTGTCATCAGCCTCCACATGAAGACCTTCATCAGAGGACAGACCCATCACATACACGCTGATTAGAATGACCAAGGGGCCATGGATTAGTGAGTGTGTGTGTGTGTGTGTGTGTGTGTGTGTGTGTGTGTGTGTGTGTGTGTGTGTGTGTGTGTGTGTGTGTGTGTGTGTGTGTGTGTGTGTGGGCGGTTTGTATTTTATGAGGTAGAAGCAGGTGAAATTATTCCACAAATTGAGTTATAAACATAATTTACACTGGGTTTCATTAAATAGATAGGTAGAGTAATGCCCTATTTTCCAGACAAAAGCCAGATGTAAGTGTTTCTTCAACAAGTGAGAAAAGGAGCTTTTTATAATTTTATACAGAAAATATAACTATTACCCATGTCCAAATTCATTTTGACTTTGCCGCACTTCTAGGACCATTGTGATAGTGACAAATGTGGCCAGAGGCTTGTTTGGTTTGACCATCCATCCATCCATCTGTCCATCCCTACATCCATCCGTCCATCTATCCATCTATCCATCCCTACATCCATCTATCCATCCATCCGTCTGTCCATCCATCGCATTCTTGTGACCACGATTTCTCAGGAACTTTTTGTGAGAACCTCTTCAAACTTGTGACATTTTAAGGTCAATAAAGGTGTTGGGTCAACTTCACCACCATAATTTCACATCATAATTCAGAAGTAGGAGGAATCTGTTTGAAACTATCCTGATTGTATAGAGCTGTAACGGTTGTTGAAGGCGCATGTGACACATCCAGCTTTTATAATGTCTAGCGTCTTTGCAGCAACCTCCCTATTTGAGGCATTGTCCACAGCTTTGTGTTGAATGAACACACACAAGGAATTTGACTCAGTTTTGTTGTGCTTTATCTCAATGTGACAACAACAACAAAAATACACGCAACACCTTTTATTCCCTCAAAGTCTCAACCACATGTATTATATGAATCTGGACGGACGAGGATGTAAACTGCAGCTTCACAGGTTGGCGGAGGCTTGGAGCCGCGGGATGGTAATTCTAGTAAATGAATGTAAATGCTGTTAGGGCTGCACCAGCGACTTGAATTAAATACAAACCAAACCTCTGACGCCGTTTTTCAAAAAGCATGAAAGATGGCACATCAGTAGCTGTAACATGTAAAATATACTTTGAGTGGGCCATTGTTTCACATTAGGGTTTCACGTTAATAGGCCTTTTCAAAGTTGTTTTCCACTGTCCCCTTGCAACTCGCACAGGCTGTTTCCAACTTTGCCTCGCTCATTATTCCCACTACAAAGGAAATGGACAGAAAAAAAAAAAAGCTGAGGTGTTTGTGTATGTGTGTGATGAAGGGGTAGAAAGAGAACCCCTGCTGGTTAAAAGTAAAGTCCGCTTGTGCTCTAAAAAACCACCAGCGCTCCTTTTACATAACACACAACGGGCACCCTGAACACTCACTGTACGCCTGTGGTGGTGGTGCGTGTCCTGAGGGACCAGCTATTGCTTTTGTTTGAGCTGCTTTGAGACAGATTGGGAATGACTGCGGAGCGTGTGTGTGTGTGATCGTGTTTGCATGTGTGTGTGTGTGTGTGTGTGATGGGCCATCTGGTGTGCTCCCTATGGGGGCCTTCATTCTGTGTGATGGTCCCTATACACTATCGGCACCTCATCTGTTCTCTCCCATACATTCGCTTAATTAGCAGCAGCGGATGGAGAAAAAACAAAGACAGGCAGAGCACTCAGGCAGAGTCTGAATGCACATTTTCACTCACACTCCCTTTTTTCCCCCAATGTGTCTTTTTCTCTTTCCGTGTGCGGTTATTTCACCTTTTTCTGTGAGAAGGTGGGGCATCGACCCCCTTAGCTCACCCACTCCCCTGTCCCTCCCCTCTCCTCCAACTCAGCGAAGGATGGAGAGCTGAGGAGGGAAATCATGAAGGCAGGCACGGATCATTAGCTATATTTGTCCCCCACTTCCTGCAGAAGATGATAGATCTGGCTAATTACCCCATGTGGCCAAGCCTGTCGCACGCGGCAAGCGGCCGTTGTTATGCCGGAAATCGACGTTGGGTTTTTTGGCGTGTGCCGCATAGCTGATGGTATATGACTATTCATGAGCCCCGCAGTCAGAAGGAGAGGAGGAAATTTCCAATCCCGTCATGGCTGCGTGTGAATGTGATTGTTCTGCAAATGGTTTTTAATGATGTATGTTCACCGTCCTCTTTTTCTTCTGCCCTCTATGTAGAAAATGATTGTGGAGGAGATGTGGTGAGCCGTTCCCGTCCAGCTGAACTTCACTCGGTCCCAGTGGAAGCAGAGGTCTGGACCAAAGAGCTGCCTCAACCCCAAACCATTTCAGGTAGAGTTTGTTTCAACATGTGGTCACACCTAACTCATCAAAGGTGTAACTTTATAATCGTCTTTGCTTGTCCTGATTCAGATTTGCATGTTAAATTAGCTTTTCATGAAGATTTAGGAATTATTTATTTGATGGAATCAGTTTCAGAAAACACTGCATTTTGCACTTACAGGTAAATAATATGGATTTTAAAAGGCCATAGTTAAACAGTAGAAACAGTATAAACCAGTCCACAGACTGTAGAGGTCATCTGTTTGCAATCCTCTGAGGTTTGTACGAAACCTGTTCCACTACCCACAATTAAATCCAAGTCAAATCTGGTCCCATCTGAACCTATTAGCATATGAACCGTGACCCGACCAGACACCTGTGATTAAACACACATGCAACGGACAGTCTCGTGTCCGTGGTAAAGTATTTGTCAACTGTTGCAGCACCTGGGCTCCTCCACCTAGCATGCTGCTATCAGAGGCTAATACTTTTCGACAGTTCTTACAAACAGCGAAACAAATGAGAACACATCCACCGCTGGCTTCCTTGGTCTTTATGTGATTCATGTTGATGATCTAGCTTGTCCGCTGTCAGTAGTGACAGTTATTTAAGTGGAGGGTCAAAGGTTGAGTCACAGGCTCTCACAATAAAACAAATCCTTGCAGCTGACAGGTATTTCCTATAAGCTTATTTAGATGTTAAAACATACTGCACATTCATTTGAATTTATGATTTCTCTTGACAAAAACACACTTAGTTTCTGACCTCCAATAGCAATTACATTGATTCCAGTCCCTATGTAGTGAATGCAGTTTTCAAGGATACAGGGCAACACAGCTAAATCAAATCAACATTTATTTCGGGGGCAAAAGGTATCAAACAACCTCAGGTCCACTTAGGCTCTGTGACAATCCTGCCAGTTATAAATACACCTGAGTTTAATCCCTGCACTCTGACCTCACTGCGCCGGCTGATAAACACTCGTATTGTATTCACATCACAGCTTCTCACTCCTTAACGCTTTGGAGCCGTCACCCACCAAAGCCGTTTACCATACTAGTTAGGAATCGCTCGCCAGATTTCACTCTCTCTTTATCACGCTCGCTCTCCGTCTCACTCTGATCGTCCCCCCTCTCCCTCTCTTTCTCTCTCTCTCTCTCTCTCTCTCTCTCTCTCTCTCTCTCTCTCAGCGCCCACTCAGATGCTATCTCTGCAGCCCTTCACACTAATTCAGATGCACTTAGCTCCGGTTTGGCACACATGTTTACTGTCACTATGATGCATGGCGTAAATACGTATTCGCAGTGAAATATGATAATGCCAGCAGAGTTTAGTTGGCTCCCCATTGCTACACTGTATGGAATACCAATGGGTGTGTGTGTGTGTGTGCGTGAGTGTGTGTGTGGTGGTGTGCGTGTGTGTGTGTGTGCGTGTGTGTGCGTGGAGGAGGAGGGTGGGGTTGTTGGGCGCCATATGCTTGAAATGCATTCTCCCAAAACTTCAAGGTGAAAACAAAGGGAAACTGATAACGATGTGAATTGTTGTGACAGATGTCTAAGCCCCCCCTCCCTCCTTCCACACCACCAAAATGATAAGAGCGCACACACGCACGCACAAACTCACACGTAGTGCAAAATGCTAGTTTTATGTCTCAGTTCCTAACACAATAATCGCTGTATTTCTTATCGCGCTTCATTCAGTAATATCCTGACTCTTCTCTATCAAAGAGCGAGACCCCCCCATCAATCTGTCGGTGTCAGGTGGTGCTCTCGTGTCCCGTCTCATCATAAAGACGCACTAATAACAACAACAACTGGCGATTTACATGTGATTCTTGTACTGATGACTGTATGATCAATACGCACACATTCCCTCAAACACACACACACACACACACACAAAGCTGCTTTTCCCCCCTCATGGGTGAACTGCATAAAAACTTTAGCTGCGTTCCACATTCAAATCACAACATGCATATATTCTGCGAGGAGCTCTGTCGTCTGAGAGAATTCCACTGATTTAAACACTTTGGTCTGCAGGCTTACTGTAGCAGATGCATTTGAAATCAGCCTGCACCTTATGCATTTGCACTTGTGTGTGTGTGTGTGTGTGTGTGTGTGTCCGTGTGTCCGTGTGTTTGTGTGTGTCCGTGTATGTGCTGAAAGTGAATGAAATCCTTATACAATATACGCTGCACAATATCGCAAGTGGATAAAAAAAATCATGAATGCAAATTACAGATATTTCTGTCATGCACATTTGGAGACAAAGAATGGGAAACAGGAATATGAGCTTCAAAAGTTTGTTTTTATGAAATTACCTGCTGGTTCGTTTTAAATATGACAACTGAACCCCAGTGGAGGTCGTTTGTGAAATGAAATGTTCACATCACATCAATAAAAACACAACTTTAGCACTGAGTAGAAGGATGCTGTACGGGTCAAGGAAGAACTTGTTGACTTTTAGTGTGGATGTTGAAAGATCTGGCACATTAGTACTGATCATGTGAAATGTGCTGCAGCTTGAATGAATTGAAGGGGTCTGTTGGGCCTTGGCAGTGTTGTACACCATCATAGTTCTTATTAAAGTTGCTGGTTGTGAGGTAAAAAACAAATAAAAAAACACGCAGAATTTCTTTTGCATCATTATATGTATTTGCTCGGCCAACCTCAACTTTTGGAGGCGGCATGAGCATTACCGGGCGGCTATTCATCTGGGCCCGTAATGCCATTGATCCAGGGTCTAATTGAGACACAGACAGAGAAGGAGTGGGCCTCCTCCTAATCCTCAATAAGCAGGCTAACCTTCATTACAGCCGTGACATTTTCCCATGGGGCGCTGAGAGAGAGAGAGAGAGAGTGAGGGAGGGAGGGAGGGAGAATGAGAGATGGGGGGCAGGCCGAATATGAAGGGCTCTCCAACATATGGCGAGCTGCAGAGGCGTGCAGGCTTCCTTGGTCCAACTCTCATGAGGAGCCTTGAGGGTAGAAAGAGGAGGCGACAGGACTTACACTGCTGCCACCGTTATTGTTGCTGTTGTTTTATTCTGCTGCTGCATTCACTTGTTGTTGACACTGTGTTCAGAACTCGCTTAAAACGGGGGCCCTCAGAGAGAGCCTGGCAGCTTCAGATAGGCTGTTTGTGTGTGTGTGTGTCACAAATTTTAGTCCACAATGGATACTTAATATTTTACCGATAACAGGGGAATCGTTCTGTGATCAGGTAGTCTTTTTGTATCTTAAAAAAAAAAATTCATTTCATTTTCACTATTTTCAGACCAAGGTTCTCAGTTTAAAGAAAGTTTTTCAAAGAGATCCCCCTCATATAAATCTATTTAAATGTAACATTTTCAGCTGGATTAGCAAATATAGAATTGATGACAACTTAGTGCAGCTTCATTTCTCAACCTGACTGGGATGGGAAAGATTTGCATTTCCAACAAATGTGGAGGCTGACAGCAACACCACCTTCTACTGTACGAGGAGAGCTCCACCTAGAGAAAGTCAAAGTTTCTCTGGGTGGTCATTATATATATATATATATATATATATATATATATAATGACCACGGATATAGTGCTAAAAGTTATATTTGACAGTTTTAACTGAATCGAGTGAAACCGAGCGCGCCCCGTCATCTCCTCTGGCTCTCCACACAAGTTTGTGTGTGTGTGTGTGTGTGTGTGTGTTTAAGTGTGTCGGTGTGTGTGTGTCAGCGCTAGAGACGAGCTGTATTATTGAATGAATATGCAGCTATGGAGAAGATTTTGATCATCATGTGATGATCAGTGTTATATTGTGGCCTCATTGCAAACAAGTAAACGTTCAGCTGAGCATGAAAAACATGCAGAAGCTAATTCAGTTATAGTAATCAACCACTGTGTATATATATGTGTGTGTGTGTGTGTGTGTGTGTGTGTGTGTGTGTGTGTGTGTGTGTGTCTGTGGACATTCCAAGCTTCCTCTCACACACCCACACAATATCCTCAGCCGCCCCCAAAATACTCCCGGTCGTTCCCTCCCTGCTCCACTAATAAGATTTACAAGGTATCCTTGCCTTTCATGATTTTATTTTTCTCCAGTTGAAACATTTATAGCCATTCATAAAGTAACACGCCATTAGGGCTGAGGGGCTCTACAGTGCACTAAGTGTGGTGTTAATAAATCATGTTTAATAAAAAGAGACATCCAAACAGGGCCACAGCCCCTGTCATATTCCGAATGCAGCATGTACGAATATTTAGGGACATCTGGAAATAACAGAGATGTCCCGAGGCGCTGGGGCTCCTCAACAATTTATGATGTGTTGGTAAGGGGATAGACCCACCTTTAGAAGGATGTGTAGGTCGGACATACATGAAGAAGAAGAAGGCCTAGAAGTGGGTTATAATGCTTCCTGTAGCATGTAAAGAGCCTGAAAGGTTTGAATACTGAGGAGCATAAAGAATAAATGGAAACCTCACAGTTGATCTAGGATGATGTGATTTCTTCAATACATCTGTGAAATCTCTAAATGGATGGAACGGTTGGGAAAATGGATGAGATGGTCAGAGAGAGGGATTTACTGAGATACAAATAAACTGTAAAGTGTATACCTCCACCAGGCCCAAGGTCTCCTTAAGAAACCACATTTAATTCGACTAAAGTTTTTATTACACACAGTCATTAATATCAGTCCCCTAAACATCAACATCTAGATCCATGAATTACTCTCTGAGACATAAACGGAAATGTTGTAGAGCGGCCACAAGGGCCAGTTCAAGGCAGCAAGCAGGAGAGAAACAAAACTGCATATAAAGGACAACACTAATTCCGACAAGGCTGAATTTCTTTTTAGACTTTTTTGAATTAGAAAATGATCAAATAAAAAACAATTACAAGGATGGATAAGGTTAAAGTATGTCCTCAAGGTAAAGTGACCATGCCTCCCATTAGGACTGTTCACCAGTCTGATGGAATAAACCCAAACTTCTTCCTGTTGGTTTTATGTACCATCTAAAACGCTCTCTTGAGGGCAGCAACCGTAGAGGACGTGTGTGAGGTCATTGATAATCTCATACGCCTTTTTAACGACTAATCAGAGTCTAAATATAGATTTTTCTTTTTCATTGAGGAGATCAGTTTTTCATCAATGCACTCATGTCAAATCCGCAGGGGGTGTGTATCGGTAAAAAAGCATCTGAAGCGATGATTTTCCTTTGTATTTAAATTCCTCACATCTTTCACACAAACACCGTCAGTCACTCCTTCACCTGAACGACATGTCGCGTCTAAGCGTTGCAACATCAGGTGTGAAATTCCTGTTCGACAAGGAGGAAGAGAAAAGCGCTGTGAAGCTGAAAGAATCCGAACCCGAATGAAAGACACATTTTTTTTGCGGTGCTGTGTGTTGTGTGTTGTGTGTTGAACAGCTTGTTTGTTGCTTCTCTGCAGATGGAGCTGGATGCAGACGATAAGCGCCATCGAACACGCTCCAAAGGTAACCGCATGGATTTGCACACACACACACACACACACACAGGTGACAATGCCATTCAGGGTGACCTTCACTCCCCCAACTCAAACACACATGCACAGACACACACGTTCACTGTACACACACAACTGCACAAATCGCAGACTGTGACACTCGAGTTGCCTTTTCTCGCTGCTCTCGTGTTCTCTATCGCTCTCTTGTTTTTTCTCCTATAATCACAGTGCATGTTTTAGGAGCTCTATTCAACAGTGAAATACCCCCCACAGTGACTTATAGTATCATCCAACAAAAGCATACTTTTTAAAGAACAGGTAACTTTGGGTTTTACCTGACAAACCAGTGACAGAAACCAGTCACTGAACAGATGACCAGTTCTCTGTAGCAGTCAGTGCCTTCAGTCTGTGTACTGAGTTGAACGTGTCTTCTTTCACGTCCTCAATTAAACAACATATGTGAGGAACTGGATCAGAGTCAAAATCTTTTATTTCACAATAATTGACTGACAGTCGTTAACCAGTTTCAATGGTAAAAAAAATTATAGAACTACTTGCAAGAGGTATTCATAGTAAATTCACTGCAATGCTTTATATCGGCCTGAGAACTTTTATTTTGAAAAGTTGTGAACTTGGGTCTGAAAAAGTTGACAATCAATATATGGGAAAATAACAGCAGTTAAGTTAAGAGTGTAATTGTAATTGTATATATAAACCACACATGTGAACAGTAATAAAGCAAATTCTGTTTAATCTTTTTTTTTTTTTGAAGCATTGAATCTTCACTGCAGATAAACCAGGTAGGATGAACTCAAAGATTTCTAACTTTACTCTGCACCATAGACCAAAAAAAGCTCCTCACACAACATCCAGCACACAAACTGAAATGGAAAAGTGACATTATATTGTTAACCTGTTTGAAGAGGACTCAAAAGTGACAAGGAATAATTCTGAAGTATATCTCTGGAGTCCAGAACTAGAGAAGAGTCCATTACAAAAAGGCAGGTTTAGAACGGGCACTGCAGTAGTTACAGTAAATACAGCCGCCTCACCTCCTCCCAGGAAACTATGACAAACCTTGAAAAGGCCTCGCAAACCGTGAGACTCCCTCAGCAGCCGCCGCCCCCCCCCCCCCCCCCCCCCCCCGCGCACTCACAGGTTTAGAGAACCTGAAAAGAGGTGTCCATCAGAGAAATGTCTTGATCCATATTTCATCACCTCTAACTTCAGAAATTCTGTAACATCTTTGACCAAACGAGGGGGGGGGGGGGGGGGGGGGGGGGGACTGTTGTTCCTACATGGTGTGGAGCAGGCCCCCTGTCTGAAGGCTGCGACCACAAGGCCCCGGGTTTGATTGAGTTACAGCCGTCCTCTGCTTGTCGGCCGGCAAGGGAGGGAGAGAGGGGGAGTGGAGGACTTGGCACTGTGGTGGTCTTTTATAACCCTGTCCTAAATCACTCCTTCTTCACTCGTTCATTTCTCCCTCTGTGTCAGAATCCTCCAAAGTGTAAGCAGAACACTTCTTTGCTAAGAGCTGAGGGCGCGATGCCGTGCATACATTTCACGCTCATAATTCAAAGCCTCAAATCAAAATGGGTGACAAAAATAAGTATAGATCATGAGCAGTGATTTCCAACATGTCTGTGTAAGCTCTCTCTCGCGATAGGAAAAAAAAATGTTGACTCTTGAAATCATCCAAACTGCTTTTACTTTACTTTATTTCCATTCCAAACTCTGATGCATGAATACTCGTATTGTATCGCACCAAACTGACTTATACCTAGATAGATATTCTTATTTTCTTTTTCACCAATTTTAATTCTTACCACAGTCAATAATGTATCTAAAAGCATTTTGATAGCATTTTCCATACCCTGAAAAACTGAATGATCTACTGCCTTTTGTATTTAATATATGTCTGAAGTTTTAAATGAATAATCACATTTTCAGTTGATATATTCACCCAAACACAAAATATTTTACTGAGGGTTAATGACGGAGGACGTTGAATCCTTTACAGAATGTTTATCTTTTTGATTTGGGAGATTTGGGAGTATGGGTTAAACAAATTAAATAACATTTGATTTAACCTTTTCATTTTTAAACTATGTTAAACCTGCACAGACGGGTTCATATATGTGTTGTACAAAGAAGCTGTGGACGTAGCATGTTCGAGTCTGTCCTGTTTCATAATCATTCTCTCTCTCTCTCTCTCTCCCTCTCTCTCTCAGTGCCTGTGGATCCGGCGTTAACAGAGCTTTTCAGGTCAGTGGAATTGAAGGGCTGCACTGCACCGACACACACACACACACACACACACACACACACAAACTCACGCGTGTGTCGGTGTCGTCACTGACCTTGTTCGTGACGACGTCGCTGCGTCTCCTGTACTGTCTGATCGCCTCCTTCACATTAGCAGCAGCTCACTGTTTTGCCCTCAGATTTCACCTCCTCCTCTTCTATTTGTTTCCTCCATCACAAAGCCATAGTTGAGGTTATTTCGCGTTCACTGCATCCCTCCCTCATAGTGCGAATATCTCACTTAGTCTCCCTCGCTTTCTGTGGACGTCTTCGATGTCACAAATGATGTTAACAGCATCACAGAAACACCAAAACTCTTCCTCCCCTCTGGATAATACGTTTCCCCCATATGAAATATTAAACATGAGGGTTTTCTCCTCTTTTAATGTTCCAACTAGCCGAGCTAAATAATTCTGTTTTTGTCTCATATGCCTGATGATATTTAGCATGATAGCCAATTATCAGTTCATTACCCATGCAGCACAACTCCTTCTCTCGTTCTACGCCCACAGCTTTAAAGTTCCTGTTGGGTGAGTTGAGTGGGTGGAAGGTAGAACACAACTTTATTTCAAATTCAATGCTTTTCTTTGACACTGGGAAAGTTTCTGCCCACTATATTTTCAACAGCTATTGTCTTTTTTGTAATAATCGCTATGAAATGAATGTTAAAACATAGTAGTGTGGTTGTAATTTAATTGCTGTCACCTGGGCCTTTCTGCACAATATAATGTAACATTTTGCTTAGAGCCATGTGAAAAGAAGGACAAGTTTTCATACAGAGTACTGGCTCAATATGATGGTTTGGCCTGAATCAGATTAGCCATCCATTATCTACCGCTTGTCCTTTTGTCAGGGTCGGGGGTGCTGGGGCTGGAGCCAAACGCAGTCGATATTGGGGGGAGAGAGGTGGGGTTCAGCCTGTCAGGTCACCAGTGAATCGCAGGGCTGACTTATAGAGACAAACAACCATTCACTCTCCCATTCGCTCCTGTGGGTTTAGAGGGAGGGTGTTTTCACACATGAAAGTCTGGACAAAGGTCCACACCAAGGTTCATGCCTTTGTTTCATCGTAAAGATTTGATGTATGACATACGTGTGTCCTGTCATCGTCACCTATGTGGACTTCATCTTTTCTATAATTGACAATGATTGGTTTGTAGACAGGCATGTATCTGATGTTGGCGTGTTGGCAAGATGGCAACGTTTTTGATTAAGTGCATAGAAACTTCCCACGAAATGTCACACTCACGATATGTACCAAGGACAAGGAGCAGCTCTTTTGGTCGGATAAGAAGTTGGTCTGCTGGTATGGACTGTGATGTGAGGAATCTTTCGAACCTTTTATTTTAGTTTGGATTAAACCAAAAAAGTCTGAAATGTAGGACCAACCGAGGTTACTTTGAAAGCACCTGGAGACAAGCCCTGCAGGCGCAGGAAGAACATGCAAACTCCCCAGAGAAAGGCCCTGGTGGAGCCGGGGTAAGAACCCACTTCTTGTGAGGCGACTGTGTTAGTTCGGATTTCACCGCACAGAGCAGCGTCTCTTTTGAGCGTTTGCTTCAAAAGTAGTTTTTAGCATTTGGCACCGAAGCTGAACCCAGCTGTAAAACAAAACAACCTGCAATGTTGTTATCCTGCATTGGTCCAACTCCTTTTTTGCAGTGATTTGACAGACAAAATGAGGGAAAAAAAATGTATCTCAACAAAACAATTGCTTTATCAGCCATTCAAATGCACCAGCCACTCAGAGCAGTCACATTGTCCCGACTGATACTTGCACGTGGTAACATCTTATTGACTTATGTTGCACAATGTGCTGCGCAGCCTCTAGGGAGTCTCTGGTGTGCAGCCCAGAGGATCTAACCAAAGTTCATTAATGCTCGCAGGTCTGTCCGCTTGTCCACACGAGTTCCATTTGTGCCAGTGAAGTTTACCATGCACACCGAGGCTGGAGCAAATGTCCAGGATATATAATTTTTTTTCTTTCTAATTATTTCCACTATCATTTGCAGTTTGTTGAGTATAATGTGCTCGGGGATTCGAGGGTGGCTGTTTCATTGTCCTCTACTCGTCTTTGCAAGTTGTTTCCACCGCAGTAATGTGTGAATTTCATTTTGTCCTTGGCCGTGTGTTCGGGGCTGGTTGCAGTGACGATAAGCATTCCTGCCAACCTATATATCAATAAATAATATTCCACCTGGAAGATTACTGTGTAGCCTTTAGCTGATTTTCATAGATAGTACAAGGTGTACTCTCCCTCCTCTCTCTCCCCTCCGATTTCATTCATTCCCTACTTTCGCCATTTTCTATCATTCTCCCTCCCTCTCTCACTTTTTCCCCTCTCATCCTCTCTTTCTCTCCCTCATCCTGCTGCTGCCTGCAGATAGTAATTAATCAGGGGATCGATGTGAAGCCTATCTCCAGGCCGAGGCGTCTATAATGTCGATAATGCTGCTCGATGGCCTCTCTCCCCGGAGAGCTGATAGTCTTCAGGACAAACACGCTTGACTTTGCATGGAGCGGCCCGGCCTGGGTCACAGAGGCTGCTGCTGCTACGCGTGTGTGTGTGTGTGTGTGTGTGTGTGTTTGTGTATGCTTGTGCGTGTGCATGCTTGTTAATATGTGAGTACCCTTCTTGTCTACAGCCATGTAAAACTGCAATCACATACAGAACCTGCACACACACACACACACACACACACACACATGAATGGGCTCAGAGTGAGGTGTATTGATAAGTGTCAGGTGAGTGAGAGCAAATTACAGAGAGTGACTGGAACTGAGGGGATGCAAACTAACTAACTGCAGGGTTTTTAAATACTCACACGCATCACATGTAACAAGGCTGTGACTGAGAAGAGATCAGGGTAAAGACCCGGGATCACTAGAGCCTGACTGATATGGATTTTTAGGGGCTGATACTGATATTGGGGGGTAAAGCTCAACTGCATCGGCCGATATAATATCTGAAAAGAAATTGTGAAAATGTGGCAATGATTCCTTTATTATAAATAAAAAGAAACACAAAAAGAGACAGATTTGACCTAAAACACTGTAAAAAAAATCTGCTAATCCCTATATTGATCGAGCTCTAGTGGTCCCACAACACAACCAGTGGGATCAACAGGAAGTTATGGACCCTCTTCCTCCATCATTACAAATCAATAAACTGGGAACATTAATCTGGAGTTTTTCAAATGCTACACTCTTTAAACCTGACTTTCCAGGTTAGTTGTATCCGGACTTATTGAGGTTAATTATTCATGATTGGACAATTGTTTTAAGCAACAATTTGTACCAGGAGCCGAGGTAATATGATGGGACTATAAATGATTGAGAAGTCAGGGTCACACAGAACAGATTCAAGAACCTACGCATGCCCAAAAAATGTAATATAATCAGCACATTGGAGGAATCAATCCTATTTTATTTTTTGAATTTGGCTTTAAAGTAAACATATGCAGTTAAACATTATTACGTGTTGATTCACGGCAATGGCAAATTAAAAGTTTTTGTCATTAAGGGCATTTAAAACACAAGATGAAATTGAATGTTATCAGTTTATTGGCAGTGTGTTGTAAATGGCGACAAGTGAACCCATAAGAAATTGGAGCAGAGAAATGGCAGAGATATGTATGTGGTAATGTATACAGTTTGTTCATTAAAGAGCAGTTTGTTTATTTCCTTTTTAATTTTTCTTGGTCACATTTCATTAGCTTTTCTTTTGGGATTGCTATTGGAAATATTTGTGTTTTTAAACTCTCAGATATTAATTTCACTATCAGCTTAAAAACACCGGTATCGTTAGGCCCTGCACATTTCCCTCAGATTTTCAAGCTTCATTGACTTCATACAAAAAACATCTGATCTCAGGTCTGAACATTGTTATGGCAGTAAGGTCCCTGACTAGTCATGCCTCTGACACAGTGTCCAAGTGGACAGGTCAAAGTGTGACCTCAACAAAGACTCATTTAAGGACACAGTATGATCCCACTGCTCAGACCACATTCAGAGGTGGACTGTGATCTGTGCATATGTCCATGTTCTTTGAGCTCTTTGGGCTCTGTGTTGTTCACATAGCATAACATTTACAAATCGCTTCAGCTGGCTTTGTCTGCAACATATCTTCAAATTTGAAAAACAATGCACTACAGAAAATATTCAGTCAGTTTTATCAATAACAAACTACAAAAGTTTTGTCTCCGCAATCAGTCATGATGAGCGTGAGATCTGTTCAGTGTTAACTGAGCTACTAAGACCCAGATCACCCAAAATGCCTATTGATGCCACGTATGAACAGGAACATAGTAATATAGACTTACAGGACCACTGCTGTAATCGAGGTGGATAGTGATGGAGAGACAATATGGATTCCAAAAATTTAGGTTCGAAGAAACGTTTGAGATTTTGTTTTCGGTGTGTGTTTAATTGCAACTGCCATACGGTCTGTGTAATGCATCCACCAGGCAGCAGCGAGAGAGGGGGCTGGACTGTGCGAGACAGAGACTCACTGCATAAGCATTCACCCTCCACATCTCAATTGTCATTTGCATATTTACAGTCTGCCATGCAAATCATGTTTATTGGTGCGTATACAGTATAAGCTCAATAGGGGAGGATAGTTTTGTGCCAGAGATTCTATAGCAGGGACACTGAAATAATAAATTGCCCCCAACACCCCCATTTCTGAAAATAAATGGCTCATCCTGGAGTAATCCAATTTCAAAAAGACGTCTTATGTAACTAGGACAGGACGAGCTTTTACTAATTATGGTGTTAATGCAGAGTGAAAACAATCCAGCTCATTTAAAATAAAACAGCGACGATTTGCGAAGATATTTTTGTGTTGTTGTGCGGTTCATACCGCTTCACATGATAAACCAGAGCTTAATCCATCAGTATGCAAGGGTGATGGATGTCTGGCTTACAACAGTAAGGTATTTGTTCACTAGAATGCAGGTATCAGAAAAAAAATAAGCCATCAATATGTAAAGATTTTCAAGGTAGATGTCTCGGTGCCTTGGGCGCACTTGCAGAGGTAAACTATTCACTCCCTTATTTGCATTAATCAAAAAAAGAAAGGAAGAAAAAGAAGAAATCCAAGGAAACAAAATCCAGATTTGCACGATTTCACCTTGAGCACATAGATTTCATTGTCAGTTCCGTGCGCCCCGGACCTGAAGTGTTGAGAACAGTTAAGTTGGGTGGATAACTGCTAAAGCCCCTCATTTTTCCCCTGTCAGATTCCCGCCTCCGCACAAGAGACATACGGTTGTCCTCTGTCGCGAGCCGGCTGAACGAGAGCGGCGTTGTGCTGCCCCGGCTTTAATTGCCGGTGTCAGAGCTGAAACATGGCCGAACAGGAAATGATCAAGTTAATGAAACCTTTTAATTATTCAACATAATTGTGGAGCGTGATTAGCGTGTCGGTGAATCCCTGGCCTGGATGTTCACAAGAGGTGTCTCGCTCTCACACACACCCACACGCACGCTCTCTCTCTCTCTGGGTCTCTCTCTCTCCTTCCCTTTGTCTCACCCACATGTGAACACTTGCTTTCCCATAGTGCTCTCCCCTCATCCTTATTACCCACCATTCTCCACAGCGATACAACGAGCGGGATCAGTCTGCGTTATAATTACTCGCCCTTGTCTCCTCGGGGTCGTTACTCCTCCAACCTCAGCCTGTATGCCCACTGGCCCGAGCCCCTGCAGCCATTCTGCACATCACTCCGGGGCTGACAGGCACTGGCATATTGATCTTGAGAGGTGGAGAGCACGAGAATGAAAAGAGCCTCCTCCTGCATTCCACTGCCGCTGTCTCTTTGTCTAGCGCCGCACACATACCCACACATACCCACACATACCCACACATACCCACACATACCCACACATACCCACACATACCCGCACATTTGCCTACTGCGCACGTCATGATTAAAGACGACTAAAACAAACACAAGGATATCAGTTCATCAGCACGTCTGAGACTCCTTCCTATCGCACTCCGCTGGCCTTGGTCGCTCCCTCTCCTCCTTCCTCCACTCTCCTTCCTGCCCCCTTCTTAGTTCCCCTTTCCTCTCCTAACACCCTGTCCCTTTCTTGCTCCCTCTTTCTCTGCACCCCTCCCTTCTCTCTCTCTCTCTCTCTCTCTCTCTCTCTCTCTCTCTCTCTCTCTCTCTCTCTCTCTCTCTGTCGGCTGTCTCTGGCAGAGCTAATTCCCTCTTCAGATGGCGCAGCTCTCATTTGCATACTTATCAAAGTGTTTGGACTACCCGACAGAAGCTGTAGGAAGGTGGGGTCATTAATATGTTAATTACCCCCCCCCCCCCAATCCCCCACCAACGCCCCCTCATCTTTAGACGAAAGCGCACCATCCATATCCTCCACCTCTCTCTCCGCTTCACATGCTGCCTTTGAATGTCTGAATACCCTCAGAGGCCCTGCAAATGCTATTAGACTCTGTAGACAACCACATATGGGGGTAAGGGTAGTTTCACACTGTTTGCACGTGTGTGTGTGTGTGTGTGTGTGTGTGTGTGTGTGTGTGTGTGTGTGTGTGTGTGTGTTTGTGTGTGCTACAAATACTTACGTGTGGTAATGGATTAGGGCCATGTACACATTTCATAGCCATATTATTATGATCACGTTGCACAACTGACCATTCGCTTAACTTCTTTTCAGAATAGTGTATTGTACGGCCACTGCCTGAGCAGCTGTTACCAATGCAAGGCGGACCTGTCAAACTTCACATTTCATTTTGCAAGACCGGAAACACGTGAACAAACAAACTTGGAAGAGTTGATCACAAATGAAATTCTGACATAAGCTTTAAAATTCTGCAAAGTTAATGCTACTTCTAAAGTTAAGGAGAAAATGATCAACTTCCTAAATTTGTTTGTGCAAAAACTTGACCATTGTTGAAATTTCTTCCTCGTCTCATAGCCCCTATGATTTCTGATGCTACTGCTTGGTTTCATCTGTATCTTAAAGCTTTCGGAAGACTTGCATAAAAGTACGGACTGAAGGTTCAGTTCCATTTCGTAGACATTTGCATGTATGTATGGAACATGTAGCCTTTAATCAGAATACTGTACAGCTTAGTGCTAGTGAAGGTTACTTGACAATAACTGTTGCTTAATGTTGCAGGTCAGTACTTACGTCGCTGCGCTGAAGGAGAGCAACGTCCCTTTAATTCAGATTTATCTGCTAAGGAACACAGGTTAATGGGTCACTGGGGTTGGCTGTTATAATGAGGCTTGGCTGGCAGTGTATTGTAGAATAGTAGATGCGTTTGACCAAGCTTTTGTGTCATGGTTTGCTGTTAACTTTGAGTTTAAGCTTCCTATTTGGAAATTACTAAATCGACATAATTCTGTCATTCATGTTGGCAATGAGAGGTAAGAGGTTTGTGGAATGAAAGAGAGCGATGAGAATAAATCAACGTTTTTTTCTGTAGAACATAAATGTAACCAGGGAACTCGAGTGTTTTCTAAAGTAGGTTTCAATAATTCAACCAGGGGAGTGAAGGAAGAGGAGCGATTACAACGCTGTAAGTCACGAGGTTTGATTTCCGCTTTTCGAGGACTTTGATAGGAATTCCAACAACTACATCGCTGAATATGATAGAGATAAGTAGGTTTTCTTTCAGTCTCTTGCTTTCACCTCTGTCTTTGTCTCACTTCTTCATGTCGCTGCCTCTGCAGGTGCAGCAAGGAGAGACTTTCTGTGTTAGTATTATGTGTGTTGGACAATGTAGAAAGGCTGCAGTTTATTTCGCATAGACATTTTTTACAGCAGGAGACCATCAACACTAGCTTTGATTACCTCATTGTGGATATATTTCTTTTTCTCCCATTTGGGTAAAATGACATTTATATTTATTTGCCCCAGAACTGTGAATTAACAACTATGATAGACCCACTTGGTTTTGTCGATGAATGGTCATATACATCATTTCTTTAGATGTCCTTTCTTCTAATGCCTCCATGCCGATGGCTGGAGGCATTATGTTTTCAGGTTGTACGTGTGTCCATCCCATTCTTGTTTCAAGAATGTTTCAAATCGTTCACAGGGTCTAAATGATAAACTTATTCGATTTTGGCGATCAATAGAAAAAGGTTACTGGGATCCCAGAACAGGTTTGGTGTTGGTCTTCGTGGTGTTATTGTGAAACACCAGCACACAAGTATAAATGTTCACAACAGTGTAGGTCAATGACTATAGACTATGACATAGGCTCAGTAGGATAGATGCAGGACAGAGGTAGGGCAGAGCAGTGTGAAAGAGTAGAGCAGGGTAGATAATGGAAAAGCAAAAGAATGGTTTGAAAAATGTATCAGAAGAAAAAACAGTGTGGAGGGATGGAAACAGATGTAAAGGAAAAGACAGAGATCAGACAAGACTAGGGTGAGATGAGGAGACTCCTCACATTGTTGTTAGCAATAATATAGGCTTCGCAAATCGCCCTGGTCGTACCACTAAATACATATTTTCCATGTGCCAAACTGAAAGGGTGTTCACTTCAACCCACACAGGGCAGACTTAATAATTACTCTCACTCTGAATGCAATTTCCTGGTGGTAATGATTGACAGATTGTATCCATGGTGTCGGGGGGCCAGCCACGCCCCTCCTGACTACGGCAGAAATTAGAGAACAGCAGGAGCTAAATTACACCTTAGCCGAGACCTCTGGCAAGAGGGCAGGGAGGGAAGCATGATGAATGAGAGAAGGATCAGAACAGAAAGGTAGAGGGTGAGTCGCGTGGGAGCATGGAGATGATTGGAGGAATAGCTCGGAAATACATTTGTAGCCGCACACAAGCACACGCAGAGCCTAGGAGACACACTCACGCACACACACACACACACACACATACACACTAAGGTAATGGGTCTGCAGTACCATTGGAGTGCAAAGGGAGAGACACTTAAATGCCATCTCTACAGCTGGGATGCTATTTACTCCATCACAAACCCCCACACACACACACGGCCATCTCCACCCTCTCCATGTCATGCTCTCAAAGCACTCAGCCTGATATGAGAGCAGCAAGCAACCAGCAGAGTGGCACAATGAGTCTCAGGGCATCGACACAGGAGGAGCTCCACAACAACAGGAAGGGGGGCAAGAGGACCAACACATCATTGGCTTGTGCACATTGTGAAGCAAATAGTAAATGATGGACAACAATCGACTCTGGACACACTAGAGATGAGTGTGATAATTTCATGTTGTGATTATAGTGACCAAAATGATCAGTATTTTTAAAATGCACTGAACAGAAACAATGATAAGACATTGAAAGCTAATAATAATTTGTTGTATGTGTTGTTAAATTAAAAAAATGTATTACTAGCATCTCACTCACAGACACTGCCTTGTGGACATGTACCATAAACTGTACAGATGGACATTTCCAATTCCTCTGAATAACCGGAATTGATATATCGGGAATATGAGCGCTGCCATCTTGCACATTTGAAGCCTGCGTCTGCACAGTAGTGCTCGGAGGACGGAGTATGAGATCCCGTAGATATACGCACTTGACAATGTGTGTTTCAGTCTCAGGGGTCAATCATGATGTTTCACCCCGTTTGTATAACATTAACTAACTAATGAAAACAAAACTTAATGGTAAAAGTGACATTCTGACAATCATTACCGTGATAAGGACTACCTACTACCTGGAGTTTGTTAAAAACATATTTAACGTGCACTTGACTTCTTGATTTGTTATATGCCCCATCCACTAACATGGAGCAGGCAGGATTTATGATCTATTCTGTAACCAGCCACCGGGTGGGGATCTGGATTCGCCTTTTGGGCACTGTCATGTCGTCCATCTTTATCTAAATTGTCTGTGACATGTATCAGCTACTACTTTCTAGTCAGCTTGATGTAGACCACGCGTAGTCACTGACGTTGTGATGTAGTGACCGCTCTGGTGCATCCAAAGACATCTGCACAAATCTGTTGTTTGAATTGTTGAAGTAAATTTCCTCATCCCCCCCGATGCACAAATTTACATGACTCTGACCCTCACATACTTGTTGATGCAGGAGAGTACAACACTGGTGCCTTATATAAATACAAATGAGTACAAAGAGGGTGACAGTTCTTACAATGAGCCCAACGACTGACAGAAATACAGTGGAGGCTTGTTTTGAGGTCTATAGTTTTTTTTTCCTGCCGGAGCATTTTTCCAATTAATTCCACAACTGTCGGACTTTACGTGACAAAATATGTTGATTGGGTGAATAAACCAGGTAATGACGCAAACTGCAGCAGAAAAAACATGTAGTATTTTCACAACACTGGTGCCTGGTGACAGGTTCCTACATCATGAAGACACAAACTCACATTCACTGTCCAGCCGCAGTAAGCAAGAGATTAGAGCTCCGATGATCAATGAGCGCCATGATTCTGCGGATGCAACTGCTCTTTGATACATTCACTGTTGCTATGGTTCGAGCAACTTTGCTAAAAAAAAACAACTCGTGGCTTACTGCCGCAGACAGGATGGGAAAATTGTCAATAAGCCAGATAAATAGAAAGTTCTGACTTGTTCTTTTACTTTGACATCTTTCTTTGTAGTATAATACAGTATAGTGTTTACTGTGTATTCACAAACAGTGAAAATATCTTAACAAAAAAAAATGATTAGGCTTATTACAAATCACTGACAGTTTTTCATTTGCCTGCATTTTCATGTTTCAATAGAATAATACAATAACTTAGTTTTTAACGTGTATAAGAAGATATCGTTTGCACTCACTTGAATGAAACTTGACTTGCTTGTATACAACCCCTGTGTCACGCACCATGGAAATGATGCAGATATTAGCGCTAAACTGATGACCTCAAAATAGCAGGACACACACCTATATGTTGTAGCATCTATTGAATTATTGTTTTAAGTTTTGTTACATTTTAAACTTTGGGTTTGGTCTATTTAATGTTGTAGGATTCCAAATCCTTCATCCATCACTTACTGTTGCGGGATTAACCCGGGTCCAATTTGATAGTAAGCCTATGCAATGAGACTGAATTTGTAAGTTAGATATCCGTTCCATTTACCGCTGGTGCCCTGAAGAACTTAATTTTTTTATATTAATATTTGGCTTCTCTGCACCAACAAAATGCTCTACAAGGGCGGTGCTGGCTGCTGATGCTAAACTACTTGTGGCCGTCGTCTGATGGTCCATTAAGTGTTTGAGGCTAAGACAGATGGTCTCCTGTAGGCTTACCTCTGTCTGGGTAAAGTGCTGCCAGGCTGACTTCAAGGGCCCTCGACTGGAGCAGAGCCTTCAGAGCAGACTCTTCACCTGGAGAGAGAGGGGAGCGAGGCAAAGGGCAACGCACTGACACACCCGTTCGCACGCACACTCACACCCACGTTGTCGCTCTTAATCCGCGCCAACACAAATATAGACATACCAGCCACACACACGCACGCAGACACCTCCGAAGCCCTCACACACGCAACCTACTTCACATGTAGAGCAGCATTCCCAGCTGAGTGCCGCTCTCCAACCTGGCAATT